>NC_057942.1:39086470-39116470 GCF_018555375.3 Anguilla rostrata | reverse complement strand
GGGGGGGGGGGTGGAGCCCATCGCATGGCGGCAGTTTCTGCTCGGGTTCGACCCGCCACGGCGGTCGTGGTCCCGGTGCGGCGAGCTCAGCACCGATTCCACCGTGCGGGGAAGGGGGCGTCCCGCTATGGCGGTCGCCGCGGTAACCCTCCGTCGCCCCCGGTTACCACTTGCTCACCGGCTGACTCGTGTTAGCGGGCAGTCTGAGCGGGGGGGGGGGGGTCTGGGCGTCGTGGTGATTGATGGCTCTTGATTTTATTTTATTTTATTATTTTTTGGGCGGTTTGTGGCGATCAGATGCTCCTCACAGGAAGGAGCGTAATCTGTGGACTCTGTGGATGTTTGTTTCATTTTTTACCGTCCTCGCTGCCTCTCTCACCGTCTCTCTTTCTCCCGCTGTCTCTCTCTTTCTTCCTTTTCCTGTCTTTCTCTCCTCCTCACTGCCTCTCTCACCATCTCTCTTTCTCCCGCTGTCTCTCTCTCTCTTCCTTTTCCTGTCTTTCTTTCTCCCCTCTTTCCTTCCATCTCTCTCGCTCTCTTTTTCTTGCTTTCAGTCTCCCCTTCCTCCTCTCTCTCTCTTTCCCAGAGCAGGTTTTCAGTAGTTTACTCAGAAGCGTGTTCAGTGTGAAGTGTTGAGTATGTCACTGTACTGCAGCGTTTGATATGCAAATGAGAACAGGTGATAACAATGATATTCTTTTTCTCTCTCCCTCCTCCACCTCTCTCTCTCCCTCCCTCCCTCCCTCTCTCTCTCCCTTCCTCCCTCCCTCAGCTCTGATAGCCATTGGGAAGTACAGCAGCACCATAGAGACGGTGGACGCTGGCTGGTGTAAGGAGATCACGGACCAGGGCGCCACCCAGATCGCCAAGAGCAGCAAGTCCCTGCGCTACCTGGGTCTGATGAGGTGTGACAAGGTAAGCCCCGCCCCCCGCCCCCCCCAGGGCCAGCCCCGCCCAACCCCACCCAACCCCGTTTCCTGGGAAACGGCTACAGACGGTGCCGATCGATTGGCCCTCACCGGTCTCAGGAGAGCTCTGATCACAGAGAGGGATCTCATCCCGGCTTGTCTCCAATTAGAACGTTCTGAAAGAATCCCCCCCCCTTCCCTGCCCCCCCCCAACGCGGATTACACACACGCTCTCTCCACAGAGGAACAGCTCTTCCGCGTACATCGATACGCGTTACCGCTCGGTCGCCGTGGGTTACTCTCTCGCTCGCTCGGCTCTCAGGGCGAGTTGAGATTCGATCGACTGTTTGGGGAAAGCCCGTGGCGCGTTACTGTGGGAAATTTTTAATTCGTGACTCTGAATGAATTTCCCCGGCTGGCGTGCAGCTCAGTGACCTCAGTGTTTCGGGCATAGAGGAGACGCGTGTTCACAGGCCCAGAGCGCTGTGAGAGCAGAGCCCTCTCTGCCTCCGCGCTCGCCCATAATGAGCACGCGTGGGGGGGGGGGGGCAAATCTTGGTTTCCATGGACTCATGGGTGCAGAAAAGTGCTCTGTGTGTTTGGGTCAGGGTGCACGCGATTGGTCAGAACAAGCCCTGTGATGGCCCTAATTTCCATCCCCCTTTCCCTGTCTTTTCTCTTGGGCCTCTCTGCATCCCTCTCTCCATCCCTCTTTCTCTTCTAAACCTGGAGAGATCCTGTCATACGCACTGTACTGATTTTCCTTAGGGTGAGGGCATGGGGGCCAGGGAGGGAGAGAGGGGGAGGGGGAGAGATGGATGGAGAAAGAGAGGAGGGGGGAGAGAGAGGGAAAAAGGGATGGATGGAGAGAGAGAGAGAGAGAGAGAGAGGGCTGTGAAATTTGAAGGTAGATGTAATATCAGGCGTTAATCCGAAGAGATTTGCTGGACGGTGATGCTGGAGTGGGGGGGTGGGGGGGTAGATGGGGGGTTTCGGGGGGGAGAAGGGGGGTCAGGTTGTCCTTTTGAGGGGGGTTTGAGTGCAGAGTCTCAGTCCCTCTGACTGACCCTGCTGCTCACCTCCGATAAGAAAACAGAGCAGAGACTTTCACAGCTGCTACTGCTACCTTCACTGGGAAAATAAGGGCAAACGTGTGTGTGTGTGTGTGTGTGTGTGTGAGAGGGAGAGAGAGAGAGAGACAGAGAGGGAGAGAGAGAGAGTAAGAGAGAAACAGAGAGAAAGAGAGAGAGAGGGGTGACATTCTGGATGTTCTCTGGCTCTGACTCCACCTCCTCTCTCTCTAGCAGTGCAGTATTAGAGCACGTGTGCTTGCTTAACAGCGAAGGGATTTCTGTAATTATCACAAACGAGCCTCTCCTAACTGCACTGTAGACCTTCTGAACGGCTCGCCTTTCTGAAAGTAAAGGTTAATGCGTTACATTTCCCTTTATCCAGGGGGATTTTAAACATAATACTGTATTAAATTATGTGTGTGAGTATGGATTAATATGAGCCCTTTGTGTGTGCAGTTATTAGCTGGTAATATTCAGTGTTAAGTGCTGCAGAAGGAGCTGCAGAGCCCTGGCTGGGAATCGAACCTGCAACCTCCTGGTCGTTCAGTCCAGTTTTTTGACCGATATGCTACTGCCACTGAAAGTTTATTTTTGGCAAGCACTCGAGCTTGCAAAAGAAAGAGAAAAACAAGGGATAGAAAGGAAGAATAGAAGAGTAACAGAGTAATAGAGCAGAAACCAGTTAGCCTAGCGACAGAGGGGCATGGCACCAGAAGTTTAGAGATAACTCCACCCTTTTTAATCTCACTTCCTGTCTGGATTGGGCCAGCATGACAAAGCCCCTCCCACAGGAAGTGCCTGGCGCTCAGACATAGCCCCTCCCACAGGAAGTGCCTGGCGCTCGGACGCGGGTCTGATTTCCCCTGGCATTGCATGAGTTCTCCGCTCCGTTTGTTCTCTCTGGCGACGACCCTGTCATGTGATTACAAGCTCGGGAGCTCCGCCCCTATGGCCAGCAGAGTCTGTGTGACTGGGTTATCCAGGGCTTCCTCTTTTCTCTCTCTCTCTCCCTTTCTCTGTCTCTGCCTCCCTCCCTCCCTCTCTATTTCCCTCTCTCCCTTTCTCTTTCTCTCTCTCCCTTCTCTGTTTCCCTCTCCTCCCTCTCTCTGCTCCCTCTCTCCCTCTCTTTCCCCCTCCCTCCTCTTCTCTCCTTCCTCTCTGCCTCCCTTCTCCCCTCTCCTTTCTCTTCTCTGCTGTCTCCCTCCCTCTGTTTCCCTCCCTCCCTCCCTCTTTCTCTGTCTCCTTTTTTCATTCTTCCCCCCCGCCTCTCTCCTTCCCCCCCTCTCTCCCTCTGTTACCGGGCTTCACACATGGACTTCAGAGGCAGATTTATTGGGTACAAATGTGTAGTGCGGGGTTAAAGCTCTCCTGGTGCTAGCTCACGGAGCACTGAAGGGCCCTGTGATCCTGTGTGTGCTGTAAATTGCCTTTCTTTTTTAGTTCCGTGGCTTAATCATGTCCAGGAAATGTGCAAATGTATTCAATTTCATGGTGGAACAAGGGTTGTATTTTCTTAACGAGAAAAGTGTGTGTGTGTGTGTGTGTGTGTGTTTATTTTTGAAGACATAAACATCTTACTTCTTTGTCTCACGTCTTTATTTCTCGCTGTCAAATGAGTTTAGTTTTTTTTTTTTAGGCCTTTTTTTACTTCTCGTTTCTAATTGCCATAGAAACAAGACTAATCGTTGCAGAGAATGGCGTGCAGTTGACCTGTTTCAGGTGGTGGGTGGGGGGGAGGGGGGGTGGGTGGATGGGTGGTTGGTGGTGGGCGGGAGGTGGGAGGGAAATACCTTAACTCTCCTGCACACAAAATGATCACTTGTATTTGTTCGCGGGTTTTATTGTAGCGCTGCGTTTGCGTTGAGTGACAGAGGAATGTGGCCGTAGAACAGAGCAGCTGTGATTCGCCCAGTGAACAGCGAGCGGGGGTGGGGAAAAAAAACAACGGTGATGCTTAAATGCACAGAGCGTCGTCGTTAGCGACGGCGTGATCACAGTTTTCCCGCGATTACCCGCCAGAGCAGCGAGCCCGCCTGGGTTTAGCCCGCGCCCGGCTCTCTCCCTGATGGACCGTGGCGTCCAGCGCTACTCACCCTCCATCACCCTAACGCTTCTCACCGGGCTCCACCGCCGTCTGTAACCGCCACGTTTTTTTGCCCGTTACCGCGTTTCCCGCCCCCGGCCGTGTTGAAAGGTCGTTTGGGTTCAAGGGGGTAATTCCACCTTGTTGTCCCCATTTTGATGGACGCCAGCAAAGGGAATAGCGTTTTGGGTGTGACTGAACCTCTCCTAGGGACACCCCAGGTTTTGTACACCCTCTAACTCACTCTGTGACCGCACGGCTCCCCCCCAGTGCATGTGCAGTACCCATCCTTCGCCACTAGGTGGTGGAAAAGTGCGAACGAATGATCTGAACCCTGCCCCATATCAGTCACCCGGACCCTCTTAGCCATCTGGTCCCCTGAACAGATGGATGGATACGAAAAGCTTAATTTCCTCCCGAAAAAGAAAATAATGTTGAATCTTTATTTATTTATTTATTTACATCTTTTTCAGCTGGATCTTTTGTGTCATGGGTCAGCCCCACTTAGGCCGATGCAGCCCCGCGCAAATGGAATTAGATTTTGGAATTACCCCTCTCCCTCGTAGATCAGTCTCGGGCCAATTAAAAAATCTATCTGGAAGCCTGGTGCCTGGGCCTCATTTGGATTAAGTGCGTTAAGGCAGAGCTGGCCTTCCTGGGCTCTGCGCGTCCTGTCCTGGGCGGAGGGGATGAGCTTTGCGGATTGGAACCCGTTTCCTCTGCTCAGGTGGCCAAACAAACAAACAAACAGCCGCGGGCGGGGCAAACCCGCCAGGAAAGGCTCGTTCCACGTCCTCACTTCACACAAAATGGCCGAACTTTGCTGAGATGTTTTTTTTTGCTTTGCGCTGTCCGGGGTGTTTTTTTTTGTGTGAGATTTTGTTCAGTGTCCGCTCTCCCCCGTCCCGGGGCCTGGGAATCCTGACTGGGGTCTGAACCCGGCGTGATTGGCTGCAGCTCGGAAAGGGTTTAGCCAGGGCTTGATTTTTGGGATGGCTCTTAGCGAGGTCCTGCTCTGGTGATTTCAGAGGCAACAGTGAAGGGCTGTTGTAATCTCTAATGCTGTGTTGCTCATTGGGTAGGGTTGTACCCAAGATGGCCGTGGCTTGGGGAATACGCACACAGAATATGAGCTCTGCTCTGTTTAGAGCAGGGCTGGGCAACCCCATTCCTGATGGGCCAGTGCGGGTTTTCACAGTCACCAGCAACAGTGGCTAATCAGCTGAATACTCTCGTGCTGATTTAACTGCAGATTAGACCGCAATGAGATTTCTCATGTTTGGAACAGTCTTCGGCTGTCATTCGCGAATTTAAGGAACATGGATACGTTTTCAGTTACCAAGCGATTAGGCTCGTTAAATAATTAAGAGCCGAAGTTGGCACGGAATCCCAAAGCGGATTTGGACCCTTGCCCACCCCTGGCGTTGGAATCCCCGGTTGTCGTCGCTCGTTCTCCGCGAGCTTTGGAGTTTGGCTCCTCCCCCTCAAAGTGAGGAATCTGAAACCGTTGACTCTCGGAAGTCGGAGCTGTAATCCGTTCAGGAAGCGGACTGCAGATTCCGCGCCGATGCTAACAGGAAACCGCGCGAGGGGGAGGAGTCTCTCCCAGTGACTTCCTGGCGTCTGCTGCCCTGATCTCACGCAGATCTGAGTGATCCTGTTCGGCCCCTGACGCTACCAGAAAGCACAATATCAGTCATTCCTCATAACAAAGTGTAATTCCTAAGACTGCTCTCATTGACAGTTATTCTCTCATCTGCCTCCCTCTCTCCTCCTCTCCTCCTTCTCCCTCCTCCTCTTCCCTGTCTCCAGCCCTCTCTCTCTCTCTTCCTCTCTCTTTCCCTCTCCTCTCTCTTCCTTCTCCCCCTCTCCCTCTTCTCCTCTTTCTACTTCTCCCTCTCTTTCCCTCTCTCTGTTCTACCCTCTCTCTCTGTCTTTTTCTTTCTCTCACTTTTGTTTTAAATCATGGAAATTTGAATGTAAAGCTTTTGCCCCCCCCCCTCTAACATGGTCCATATGGTCTTCCCTAGCTGACGGATGGGATCCCCGCTCATGTGTTCATTTGTAGTTCGCTCATGTGTTCATTTGTAGTTCTCACCGGGAAGGTTTGTGCAGGCCTAGCCTGCGCTCGCGTCCGCTAAGCTCAGGAAAACGTTGTTCAGAATTCCCATTTTAAGCCGCATCGACGCTGGCGTGAATGGCGTGTGCGGCTGACGGATCCCGCGTTTCAGCCCTCGTCCAATTAAAACAAGGGCGTGGCGCGCATGTCCTCCCGAGTGGACTTGGGGGCCGTGATTATAGCGCTCCGTGGCGGCTACGGCGAGCAGCCCCGGGAGCTCTCTCCTGATTGGCCCGCGAGCGGCTCCGGGAGCTCTCTCCTGATTGGCCCGCGAGCGGCTCCGGGAGCTCTCTCCTGATTGGCCCGCGGGCGCGTTTTTTACGGAGAGGAGCCGGAATGGAGGCCGGGCCCTCTGGTTGCCGTGCAGCGTGCTCACTTCTGGCTAACTTAGAGTACCGCTGGAAAAAAAGCCTCAAAGAGCGGGAGAGTGGTGGTGACTGTGAAAAGGCTGCTAATGTCGAACATAGCAGTGAAAACAGAGCAATTATCCTTAAAAGCAACATAATAATAGCAACAATAAAGATGATTATAGTAATTATGTTAATACTAATAATACACATATGAAAGACCATATTGTGTTATTATTATGCCTTTTTTAATACTAATAATACTATTACTAATAATAATAATAATAATAATTTTGTTGATGCCCTCCTGGCTGTCTTGTGGAGCAGAAATGGTGGTAGAGTCGCTGTAGGAATTAGTCATGAGGATTACAATGCATTAAGCAGCAAGTTTCCTGAAAAGCAACACAATCACATTATTTTAAACTGAACATCGAGTCTGGGTGTACATGTGTGTGTTTGTGTGAGTGTGTCTTTGAATGTGTGTATGAGAGAGAGAGTGCATTTGATTGATTGAGAGAAAGAGTTTGTATGCGTGAGAGAAAGAGTGTGTGTGAGTTTGAGTGCATGTATGCGTGTGAGTTTGTGTGCGTGCATGTGTGTGAGAGAGAGAGTGAGAATGTGTGAGGGTGTATGCATGTGAGTGTGTGTGTGTATGAGAGAGAGTGAGAGTGTGTGTGTGTGAGAGAGAGAACGTGTGTGTGTGTGTGGGAGAGAGAGAGAGTGAGTGTGTGTGTGCATGGATGCGTGAGTGTGTGTGTGTGTGTGTGTGTGTGTGTGTGTGTGTGTGTGTGTGTGTGTGTGTGTGTACAGGGATCAGAGGGGACTTGCTCTCTGGCTGGATTGATTACGCTCTTGCCCTGCAGCTAGGCTAGCGAGCTGGCGCAGAGAAAGGCGGTTATTGATCTGGCCTGTGAGAATAATCAGATCACTTCATTCCTCGCTCACAAGCGCTGCGTTTCAGTTCGGCCGCTTTGATGTGCAACATGGCCGAAGAAGAGGAAAAACTCTGTCCCTTTATGTAAAAGAGAGGGCCTGTCATCTGACAGAATACTGCATGAGCCCGCTGCGTGACTGTCATCTCCCGCTTGTACACAGACTTCTGTCTGTTCACTCTTTCGCTCTCCGGCTTTTTCTGGGGCCTTAGAAGTCTGCTGTTTTTCAAAAAAAAAAAAAAAACTTCTTTACTTTTAACTTTTTTTTTTTTTTTGATGCTGCATAAGAGGAGTTTTCCTGTCTCTGCGCCGAAGAACGTTTGAAATCAAACTTCCTGTAAACTGCTCTTCGGAAATGAACCCTATGAACGTGTGTGTGTGTGTGTGTGTGTGTGTGAGAGTTTGTGTGTGTGTGTGTGTGTGTGTGTGCGTGTGTGAGTTTGTGTGTGTGTGTGCGTGTGTGTGAGTTGTGCGTGTGTGTGTGTGTGTGGTGTGTGTGTGAGTTGTGTGTGTGTGTGTGTGTGTGTGTGTGTGTGTGTGTGTGTGTGTGTGTGTGTGTGTGTGTGTGTCCTTACGGGAAACGCGATGCGTCGGCGTCGTGGGTGGAGGGAGCGGGGGGTCGTGCTACGGCCGGTGCGGTGCGGTTGCCGCCGGTAACCGAAGCCGCGCGTCTGTCGCCCTCTCGCACTCCGCAGCGAGGGCGCTTTCGCCCAAACTCTGGCGGCTCGAGGTGTTTCGTCTGGCCGCAAAAATCGAAAACGGGCCGGACGCGCTTCCTTTCCCAGCAGGCATTGCCTGCGTGCGCGCCCCCCCAGCCGGAGGCCGGGAGCTCAGATTACCCATAATTCAACATCTGTAGCACCCAGCGGTTTGTTATCGCTCGTTTAAAAAAACGTCTCGTTTACAGAGCGCTTGAGAGGTTTAATTGGGGGGTGTTTGGTTTCGGGACGTTCCTCCTGAAAGCCCTGTTCAGCTGTGTCTGCTCCACCTGCATTCATTAGGGCGAAAGCAAACACCAGTGGGCCTCAAACAGGCGAATTAAAGTCGCCATCAGCAGGAACCCGGACAGGAAAAATAACGACGTTCTCCAGTGTGAGAAATGTCCCCGTCGCAATGGAGAAGAAGCTACTTTTAACGTGCATTAATCTCCTGGAAATCATATTCAGCTCTTATACGTGTATATGTATGTGTGTGTGTGTGTGTGTGTGTGCATCTGTATGTGTATGTGCATGTGTTTGTATATGTGTGTATAAGTATGTGTGCGTGTGTGTATACGTATGTATACGTATGTATGTGTGTGTAAATGGGTGTGTGTGTGTGTGTGTGTGTGTGTGTACATGTACATACGTGTGTGTGTGTGTGTGACTGTAAATGAAGTCCACACTGGCCTTGTTGTTAATACAGAAGACAGCCAGTCGATACGGTTTCCTAAGTGATGCATCGCCTCTCTGAGTCCTGACAAGAACAAAATGTCTGTGGCAAATTGCAGGTATGTAGAATGATTGTTTTACTAGTGAAGGTTGTGTTTTTTAGATGCGTTCATATTATTTCTCAATTTTAGCTGAAAGAGGAACTGCAAAGCACCCAATCAGTTTAATAAATGTGAAAATGATAGTTTTTATTGGCACATTTGCTGCAGAAAGCCAGAGAATATTTTGCTCTCAATAAAGTCCACGTGCATTGATCAGATTCTTTAAAGGGTCTCAAACTGTGCCCCATTTTCATCTGGGGAAAAAACTTTTTCTGCAATTTATCAGGGGTATATATAAACAGGGAGTGTGTGTGTGCGTGTGTGTGTGTGTAGTGTATATAGTGTCTATAGCGTGTGTGTGTGTGTGCTTGTGTGTGTGTCTGTCTGATGTAATAGATCCCCATTTATATGCTTTAACATTTGAATCAAATTTCCAAATGACCGTGGAGACCATTAGATATTCAGAGATAAAGATTAGTTTAATGGCATTTAGTGAGAACGCATAAAGAGCACAAACAGCCCAAATTGACTTTAAGTTCCCAATCTCCAGCATCCCCAAGTGTCTACAGTATACAAACACATATTAAAAGTGCAATTTATATTCTCTCATTCAGCGATCGTCCAGGAGTCATTTCTTTGTCTTTTCCAATAATAATAAAGCTGTATTACACAATTCCTCTTTTCATGAACCCTAGATGTCGTCCGTATGCGTGTTGAAAGTGATAGATACTTAATGTACTTAAGGGTTATATTAAGGCTTGATGCTGATTGGATGACGGATTGTGCTGCGTCTCCCTGGTGATGACCGGTGACCTGCAGGTGCCCGAAGTGCAGCCAGGGGGCGCTCATGCAGTGGTGGTAACCCTGGCAACCCTTGATTGACACCCTCCATAATGGGGGGGTCAGATGTGCTGCCGCTGAGGGCTGCTCTCGAATGGGGGGGGGGGCTGAAAAATCTCTGCCGTCAAGCCATCCCCCCCCGGCCAGAAAGAAAGGATGAATCTCTCCTGCAGTGTATTTTCTGACGGTCACTGTGTGGTGAGTAACCTTGTTTTTCCTCTCAGGTCTTCCTCGTGACAATACGCGCTCCAGAGATTCACGATTCACCGAGAATGCTTTATTTTTAAAAACCATCAGAGCAGAGCATTGTGGGTAGCAGCCCGGCAGGCCGTGGCGCGGTGTTTCGTCGGGGGGGCTCGAGGAGGTGTGGGCGTGCTTTTGCGGGGGACAGATTGCACCTCTTTCACTCTCCCCCAAAACAGAGCTGGGGTGTGAGTGAGAGGAAAAGCAGGTGAGGGGTGCAGTGATTTTCGCTGTTCCTGTCCCGACCCCCTCTCTGAGGCTGGGGAGGGGGGCGATTGATTTACCGAGTGAGGAGTCTTTCTATTGTCTAACTCTCTGTGATACTGACTGTAACCTGTATCAGCTGATTGTGATAATAACACACTGTAAGCAGTATTCACTGTGATACTCACTCTCTGTGAGCAGTATTCACTGTCTGTGATACTCACTCTCTGTAAGCAGTATTCACTGTCTGTGATACTCACTCACTGTAAGCAGTATTCACTGTCTGTGATACTCAGTCTGTAAGCAGTATTCACTGTCTGTGATACTCACTCACTGTAAGCAGCATTCACTGTCTGTGATACTCACTCACTGTAAGCAGCATTCACTGTCTGTGATACTCACTCTCTGTAAGCAGTATTCACTGTCTGTGATACTCACTCTCTGTAAGCAGTATTCACTGTCTGTGATACTCACTGTAAGCAGCATTCACTGCTGTTATAATGACTTGGTGCGGCCAGACTTTAAAACGCAGTCTTTTGAAATCTTAGCGATGTAATGAGTCTCTGCAGGACACCGGTTCAGTTGCAGGGTCAAGCGGAGATTCATAACTCTGCTCTAATATCTGTTCTTTTAAAAAACGCTGTAGAGTTTATTCAGCACGGCGTTCAGGAATGTTTGATCAACAAAAAGAAATCCGAGTCGGAGCTGGCTTTGTGGCGCGTGAGAGCCCGTCTTCACAGAAGGCATCCTCGTCTTTGTCGGGCTGTGAATGTGCCACCTGGAGAATGCTGCTGAGGCTCACATTCTTATCGGAGCGCTCCACAGCTGCAGCGGCGGAGAGGCCGAGCCCGTGGAGCTCGCTCGCCGTCCGATTGGCTCTCAGAAACCTGCGGTCTGGCCTCCTTGAAAATGACCAGATGACAACCCGCTTCAGCGGTGCTGAGCCCCCCCCCCGACCTTTGACCCTCTGATGCAGTACCTGTAATCCTTTCCGTGACTGTTCCTACACCCTGACGCATGAGCTCGGGAATCCTTATCAGCGACCGGGGGTGGGGGTGTGGGGCGAGGGGGGGATGTTGGGGAATTTTTACTGCGGGATTACCAGAGCTCTGGTTCGGGTTGTAAACGCTCCCTTATTTAAGCGGGGCTGTCACAGGTGTCTGGTGCACTCTGGGAAAGCAGAGCCAGCCCTGGGAAGTGCGGCTCCAGCCCTCAGCCTCCGCTCTTCAGAGAATAATGGCTGCCGTAAACTCCGCCAGACGCGTTTCCCAGGTATCCTCAGCCCGCTCTTAGCTCTTAGCCCCGCGTTTCAGTTGATATGTTTTCTGTGTCTGGTTTCTAGCTGGGATGGCACAGAAGGGGGGGGCGGGGGGCTGTGCTTTTGGGGAGGGGGGTGGAGGGGAGGACTGTGCTTTTGGGGAGGGCGGTGGGTCGGGGGGGGGGTGGGATTTACGTTTCATTCTGCGCGCTCTTTACACACAGCTGCCCAGCTGCGAGCGCCTGGTTTTAAGCCCTGATTATTTATTTACGCGCTGGTTTTATCCGCCGTGTGCACACGCCTCCCGCACGTCTGACATTTTTACGGCCCGCTCTAAGTGTGCGGATTTCCCCTGAAAGGCTGCAGACGCAGACTGCAGACACACACACACAGCGCTGGCATTGAGCGCTTTATCCGAGCGGTGTGGAGTTTGGTGGGGATTGAAAGGTCTCCCCCTGTCCCTCTGAGACGGGTCCTCTCCGGTTACCGCGCGGCACGCCGCCTGTCAGGCGATATTAAGGAAGTCTCTGATCCGGCGGGCGAGTCCTTTTGAAGGTATAAATTCTCGGGGGAGGGGGCCGGCAGCGTAGCGAACACCCCCGGATACCTGCAGCCGTAATTTAAGCGCGAGTATTAAAGAGCGGGCGAGCGGATGGCGGGCGAGCGGACGGCCCTCGTGCGCGTTCCCTGGGAAACGTGGCGCTGCGCCGCGATAGCGCGTCGCGTCTGGAGCCGCTCTGAATCCCCTTCGTCCAGAAGGGGCGTTTTCGGCGAAAATAACAAGCAGGTGTGAACGTACGCGCCCCTGATACCGGCCTGCATGTCCCGCAGCTTCCCACTTTCACTGGAACCCAGGGTTTATTTCTTTAATTTTTTTTTTTTTTTACAACTTTTAAAATGTATTTATTTATTTTTTTTTTGAAAGCACTTGATTTGCCGTGTGCTGCCCGTCAGGCTGCTCTCTGATTCAGCCGGAGACGAGTCCTTTTCCTGTGAGCATCCGTCAGAAATGTGGGATAGAGCAAAAACACATGGAGCCGGGAGTCAAGGACCGACCCCTTCTGCTCCTTAAGAAGTTAATCCTGCATCAGATCAGACTCCTGCATCAGATCAGATTCCTGCATCAGATCTGATTCCTGCATCAGATCAGGTTCCTGCATCAGATCAAGTTCCTGCGTCCGAGAGTTTATTGTTGCAGCGCGTAGCAGTTAGCCGCCCAGCCGAAGGTGTGATTGAGGCGCTTTTTTTCCTCCCAAACATTTTTAACGGCCGCGCTTGAGAATTGGCGGTAATGGCTTCTCCTGACGGGCAGGTGCGCTGGTCTAAACATCCCCTCGTCCTTTTAGAAATGAGGGTCTAATAACACCCTGTCAAACACAGCCCCTCCCTGCCGAGCGTGCCTCCAGTCCGTTACTAACGCCGGAAAGCGGGTCTAATTCGATTCGTTATTGATGTCTTGAGTGGATCAGGTGACCTGTTGGGCTTCTGCAGATTCCGTTTATGAGTTTTAATACTGTGTTTGTTTATTTGTGTGTGTAATGTGAAGCGGTATTTATAATAACTGGCAAAGGCCGAAGTCTGGATTCAGCAGCTGAATGAGTACGACGTGGACGTTTGGGTTACATCTCCTGTTTGTAGGAGCATGTTCTTCTCTCAGTGAGGGGGGCGGGAGGGAGGGAGGAGGGTGTTAAGGATCACAGACTGGAGGTTTCTGGGAGAGAGCCAGAGGAAGAGTCGTGCTCAGACAGATGTTGAGCTGTGGGTTAGGGTCAGTGGTGTGTGTGTGTGTGTGTGTGTGACCGTGTCGGGTCTGTGTGTTCTCTGTCAGTGCTGCATTCTGACCGTGTCGGTGCTGTATGTTTTCTGTCAGTGCTGTGTGTTCTGACCGTGTCAGTGCTGCATGCTCTCTGTCAGTGCTGTGTTCTGACCGTGTCGGTGCTGTGTTTTCTGACTGTGTCAGTGCTGCATGCTCTCTGTCAGTGCTGTGTGTTCTCTGTCAGTGCTGTGTGTTCTGACCGTGTCGGGTCTGTGTGTTCTGGCAGGTGAACGAGGAGACGGTGGAGAGGCTGGTGCAGCAGTACCCCCACATCGTGTTCAGCACAGTGATACAGGACTGCAAACGCACACTGGAGAGGGCCTATCAGATGGGCTGGAACCCCAACAGCTCCAGCGCCTCGTAGCCCCAGCTAACACACACTGTACACACACTATACACACACACACACACACTATATACACTATATATACACACACACACACACTGTACACACACTATACACACTATATATATACACACACACACACACACACACACACACACTGTACACACACTATACACACTATATATACACACACACACACACACACACACTGTACACACACTATACACACTATATATACACACACTATACACACTATATATATATACACACACACACACACACTGTACACGCTATACACACACACCCGCTATATACACACACACTCACACTGACACACGCTATAACACACACACACACCACACACCATCACATACAAACACACACACGTGCTATACACACTATACATAAATGGACCCTCACTCACACACACACACACACACACACACACTATATACACACACAAAAGCCAGGTTGACTCCTGGCTTTTACACATTTTCCTTTTTACTTTTGCTTTGTTTTGTTTCCTAGTTTGAAGTTTGAAGTCTGTACTTAGATCTGTTTTTCATACAAACACACACTCATGTACTCACTCATACACACACACACACACACACACACACACACGATACACTGAGCTGTAGGGATTGTGTGACTGCCTGTAGGGCGTGTCGGGTTCCAGAGTGATTCTCCCCTCCGGACGTTCCCCTGGCCTCCCACGCTGATTCGTGAAGACCCCGCCGAAGAGCACGGAGAGCGCGGGACGGGGAGCGGGACGGGGAGCGGGACGACCAGGACCGCCGGTGCGTCTGTAATCATGGGGTCCGGACCCAGGACATCCGAACTCTCCTCCGTCGGGACGATGGACACACTCTCCGGTTCTCCTGCGCCTCCAGCCCTCAGACACACACCTTTTCATACTACAGTGAATCTGGCAGCATAAACTGGCTCTTGTGACTTGGGGGGGGGATTGGGGGGGTGACATTTTGGGGTTGGGGAAGAAAGAACGGGCGTTTCCCAGTCGGTGCCCCGTGCAACACTCAACAGCTTCTCAGCAGGTCCAGATAAACGCAAAGTGGAGGGGTGGAGGGGGCGGGGGTGTTTTGAGAACCAGTGGGAATAAGCACCCCCATTTTGAAGCGTCCTGAGCTCCTTACCGCCCCATCTGATTTCGGGGCATTATGGCAAAGATTTCTGTGTGGTGTTGTTATCCTTAAAAAAAAAAAAGAAAAAAGAAAGAATTTAACTCAATACATGGTAGCAGGGTGAAGTTTGGGAGCATGGTGGATGTTTTGTAATACCCGCTATTGTTTATTGTTTTGTTTTGTTTTGTTTTCTTCGTCTGAGAAACTATTTGCTATTATTATCATTATTAATAATTTCCTATTGCGTTTATGTGATGTGTAGTTTGGGTTTGTTGTTCATTTGTAAGGTAACTTACAGGGGTTCCACACGGGTGTGTGTCCGTGTGGAATTATTCGTAACACAACATACGAACCTTATACACATACTGTATATAAACACATATACAATATTAGGTCTGTAGCCTCTGCATTTCTGTCTTTCTCCGGAATGGAGCAGAGAGGGAGCGAATGGGAGGGTTTCAGTCTTTTTCGACTCGAACCCCGCCCTCATGACCTCTGTGTTCTGTGGCCGGTCAGTAATACACTCTTATGCAAGTAACCAGGGTATTTTTCTATAGAGTGAAATGACAGAGACTTAGTGGACTTGTACCTGTTCAACCAGATCATAATTTTCTGATAATAATAATAATAGTAGTAATAATAATAATAATAATAATAATAAGGACTTAAAACAAGAGAGATGACTCTGGTCTTCAGTACCAGTGGAATGTTTTCGAATACTTTTAGGTTTTTTTGAAATGATAAAAACAAAAGAACGAAAGAAGAAAAAAAAAAAGAAACCCATGCGTTGTCTGCCGTGTTTCGTGACTTGTAGACTGTTTTAAAAACGACGTCCGTTTGTTTCTTTCCCTCCTTTTCCTCCCTCCCCCTTTCTTTTCGCACGCTTTCATTTCCGCTGTTCGGCGGCTCCTGCGTTTCCCGGGTTTTTTGTGAAGGACGAAAAAAACGCGAAAGGCTGTCGAACGTGAATAAAAACACTACCGCCCTTTCATTCTGTTTTTCTTTTTCTTTCTTTCTTTCTTCTCTCCTCTGCCTTTCCTTCCTGCGCTCGGCGTAAGAGCCGCTTATAAGGGGGTGTGGACAGAACGCTCGGCGGTCGCCGCGCCGACCGTTTCTTCAGCGAATGGGACGTAAGAGGAGAGGGTCTCCTCAGACAGATTCCTGGGGGGGGCGGTGGAATAACACGACCCCGCCCCCCCCACACGTGTACCTAATCTCACAAATGTTCCTTACTCCCCCCCTCCCTCTCCTTGCCACTATGAACATAACCGCACAAATGCTCAGGCAAATTAACGACAATAAAGTAAACAAACTTATAGTCTATCTGTAGGTTTCTTAAAGGGCTATAGATAATTTAAGACCCCCTGTGAAAGTGGGGTTAGGGGGGGCTGGGGCGAGGGGGGCGGGGGGGTGGAGTGAGCGTGTCACAAGAGTGCATCATAGCCCCGCCCACTCTGCTCCCCAGTACACCAGAGAACACTGCCTCGTATTATGAATTTTGAAGGATGCAATACCATGGGGTTGCAGAGAGAGAGAGAGAGGGAGGAAGGGAGATGGAGAGTTGTAGAATTGCTTCAGTTCACACCATTCCATAATACTACCCTATCTTTCCCCTAGTGATACCTTAAAGTTACTTTAATGTTACCTTTATGTTAGCCTAAGGTTACCGCTGTGTTATCCCAGGGCATCGCCAGCTGCTTCTTGGCAGTGATAACGGAAGGCGTAAAAACATCTCTGGCTTTTGGCAGATTTCGCTTTTTGTTTTCCTTGTTCTTTTCGTGTTTGTGTGTGTGTGTGTGTGTGTGTTTGTGTGCGCGAGTGCTAGAGGG
The DNA here is from genome assembly GCF_018555375.3 of Anguilla rostrata. Classification (NCBI taxonomy): domain Eukaryota; kingdom Metazoa; phylum Chordata; class Actinopteri; order Anguilliformes; family Anguillidae; genus Anguilla; species Anguilla rostrata. The sequence goes on along the minus strand of NC_057942.1, from coordinate 39,099,859 downwards.
ACTGTCACTTGTTTGATCTTTGTGGAGTTTTTTTTGTTTCAAGTGTAATCAGCCTTCAATAAAAGGGGAGAGAAAGAGCGTGTGTCGTGTGATTGGTTCTTTGGGGCCGGGCGAAACGGGCGAATCGTAATTCACAGTCGAGGCGAAAGCCGCTGAAGTGTCCAATGAAAGAAGCCGTAACCCGAACCGCAGAAACGTCAACACTGCCTCACGAGCGCATTAATTATGCTAAAATATAAAATAAAAAAATTAACCTGAAATACAAGCTTCCATTTCCCCCACTTTTATTTTCAGAAGAATTAATTTCAGATGGAAACCGCTCAAAGAAAATTGTTATGATTACTTGGGTATTTCATATTTAGTTTGAATTTTAATATGTCTGTTGCCGCCGCTATGACACATGACTTCGACACCAAGAAGTGATGTCAGCGCTGCCTTTATCCAATCAGGTTTCTCTCTCCTGCTTTATAAACACTCAGACTTTCTTTTATACTAACAGGCATTTCATTTAAGAAATTAGACTTTTGTTCACTTCTTTTTCTGCGATTTTTCAGATGATTTTTCTCCTTTCATTAATGAAACCTTAATTGCAAATGGAAGCTCAGGCGGAGTTTCTCATTACTTGAATCTTAAATATTTAGTCTGTGAATGTTTAAGCGAATATCTGTCACTACTTTTAACTGCCCACTTCTTTTTCCATCCCTCTCCCTGCTCTCACTCTCTTCCTTTTAAAGACTCACCCCAGCATTATAGGCATAAAATAAGCTATCAAATAATTCAGTGCTACAAGGGCGTTTTTTTAGGCCCTGAATTTTTGAGAATAATGTTTTATTCTCTCTCTCCCTCTCTCTCTCTCTTTCGTTCTTCCCTTTGCTTCTCTTTCTTTCTCTCAGTATTTACACCGGTCAGACGAAAAGTATTCAAGGCCCAATGTGCTGTCATTACACCAGATCTCATTTAGATAAAGAGGTTTGAGGAACATGGAGGGCAGAAGGTAGCACCGGCCTACGTTTTTGGCCTCAGTGCCTGTGCAATCACACAGTAGCAGCCCTAATATTTGCATAACGTGTAATAAAATATAAGTACAGTGGTGAGTAAATGTAACTACTGTCTCAGTGCAGATCATAAAATTGTGCTCAAGTCTCTCAAGTTCATTTATGGCTTTATTTCTAGTGTAACTTTTGGACCTAGACTTAATATGACTACATTCACAGCATATATTCACAGCAGTTGAAATCAAATTGTGCTGCTCACAAAATTAATCCCCCCCCCCCCGCAATAACTTTTGGGTTAGAACATTCAAATGTTGACACAGCTGAGGCTATTTTAGCAGCTTTTTAAAGCACTGCAGCGTATAGTAATGTGTTTATGCAGCTCTAATTACTCTGTAATTACACCTGTAATAACATTGTAATTACACATCTATAAGGGTCACTTTCATAAAGGCAGGCCAGTGCTCTTTTTAAGACCCTGTTTAATGGGATAGAGTGCCAGACTGTGCTGACTGTGGCCTGAGGGGTGTCTGGGATGTTTTGGAGGGGCTTGGCCAAAATTGCATTACTTTTTTTTTTTTTTTTTGTCCCGGTTGTTTCATCCTTCAGTTTATTAAAGGCTGTTAGAGTCACAGACCTTTCTACACCCTCGAAGATCCTGCTCTCTGTCCCCTAAAGCATGTTAGCTGCTAACACTAAAACTGCACAGCTAAAGCTAAAAAGCACAGCTAATACTAAAACTGCACAGCTAAAACGTGTCAATAGCCAATGCTAAAATCACTCAGCTAAAGCATGCCAATGGGTTATGCTTAAACCACACAGCTAAAGCACGTTAGCAGCTAACTCTAATAGTGCACACTGTTTAAAATCCTCCGTTTTCTCTGTGGGCACAATGAGAATTGTACCACTCACATAAGCAGGTCTTATCTGCAGTACCTGTACTGTAGGAGTCAATGCTCAAGCTTGTTTGCGGTGGATTTAATAGTGTAAATGCGCTGTGTGAAAGCGAAGAAGCTCTTCCGTGTTTAAATGTGCACTTGGATCAGGAACCCGCAGGTGTGTCCGACACAGGTGGGAATGCCTGGCATCGCGTCAGTCATGTGACCCGGTGCTCACGGGTGGGCGTGGCTGTTGGATATGTCTGTTTGAGTGAGGGGGCAGGTGACTCTTGAAACCAGATCGGGGGGGGTGTTTGTATCCCCCCCCCCCAGCGCTAAACCCTTGGGGTTTGTGTACGCTCCCGTCCTCCTGTCAACTTTTGGTCCAGAAATACACACCGAAATTTACGATGCCCCGATGTTCCTGGACTCGCGTTCTGCATATCGACGGCGGGAGAGTGTTTGCAAAGCCATTACGGTTTCGGTTACACTGGAGGTAAAATGTGACCGATCTCATTTTCGGGGAGTTTGTTTTAGCAGCGACGCGTGAGCGTCCTGTGGGCACTTGCATTACTCACATTTTAAATGTTATTGATCAGTACTGCTGGAAACTTACTGAGCCGCTTTGGCTTCTTATTTTGACAGACCCTAACCCTCCTGGCTTTTTCATATTGCACCTCTGTGTGTATGTGTGTGTGTTTGTGTGTGTGTGTATTGTGCTTTTGCTTGTGTGTGTGAGTGTGTGTGTGTGCAAGTGAGCGTCTGTGTGTGTTTCTGTGTGTGTGTGTGTGTGAGTATGTGCGTGTATTGTGTGTGTATCGTGAGTATTGTGTGTGTGTTGTGTGTGTGGGTGTGTCGTGTGTATTGTGTGTGTGTATGTAATAACATAAGATAAAATAAGAAACTTTATTGTCCCGAAGGAAATTTGTTTCAGACACATCTGGTGCTTGCTGTACGAAGACAGTATACATAATAATCTTCGTACAGCAAGCCCCAGATGTGTCTGTGTGTATCGTGTGTGTGTGCGTGCGTGCGTGTGTGTGTGTGTCGTGTGCGTGGGAGGTTTTATTGACTCTCCTCAGTCCGGCACAGGCCTCTGCAATATTCATCAAGGTTAAAAGCAGCGTTCTCTCTTTAGAGGGAAGGCCACAGCACTGGCTGACACAAACAGAAGTAATCATTAAATCACTAAATATTCATGCACTTATCCCCTTTATGATACCATCTGTTGTGCCGCATTTTCTGTCTCCCCATCAAAACCTTACATATTCCGTCTCTTTTACTCACTGTAGTTAATGTAACACTCGCACCCAAAGAACCCCTACTTTGTTCTTTGATCTTTGCATCTGTCGTCATGTGACAGGAAGTACTGATATTCCACCCAACCCCCCCAATTACGAGTTGCCTGTTTGCCTCATTACTGCCAAGGTTTTTCCAAGCATCGTGGATGACAGTGTGGTATTATGGGTAAGGAAACGGTCTTGTACCCTAAAGGTCCCTTTGTACCCTTGAGCAAGGTGCTTAACCTGCATTGCTTCAGTATACATCCAGCTGTATAAATGGATGCAGTGCTAATGCTATGTGAAAAGTTGTGTAAGTCACTCTGGATAAAGGCATCTGCTAAATGGCTGCAGTGTAATGTAATGCGTTGCCTCAACACGGAAACATTTGTTCTCGCCGCTGCATGATGACACTCCTGACTCAAAATGGCCGCCGCGCGTGGCCTGGGAGATGGCTGGTGTCGTTGAAGGTGAGTTTTCCCGCTATGAGATCAGTGAGAGATGGTGTGTGAACGCGTTGACGTGTTTATTTGTGGTTTGGCCGCAGGTCGGTCCGGAGGTCTCCGCGCAGGCCTGATTCGTCCTGAGGAGCTCTGAGTTTGGGGCTCAGGAACAGGCCAGCGCTTCACCCGCCGTCACCGGCGACGTCAGGGGGAGGCGTTGCCTGGGGAACGACACGCAGAGCACACTGCCGACAGAGTGAGTGTTCTCTCTGTAGACCCGGGGCCGCCGGGGACTTCAGGCATCGACGGCTGCGGGTACGACTGCGATGTACGGGAAAGAAATCTGCGCTCTTTCTCTCCTTCGTGACCTCACCTCGCTCCCGTCTGTTGCCGTAGCGCTGCTTTTGCCTCGTAGATCGGCAGGTTATGGCGGCAGACGGGAGCGAGTCAAATTCAGGCATGCTCAAACGAGCACAGATTTATTACCCAGTCACTGTAGCCGCACTCAGAGCTGTCAGTGCTTACATTACATTACCTTTACATCACAGGCATTTAGCAGACGCTCTTATCCAGAGCGACGTTCACAGCCTTTACATTAATTTATACAGCTGGATATATACTGAAGCAATGCAGGTTAGGTACCTTGCTCAAGGGTACAACGGCGGTGTCCTCCCCGGGAATCAAACCTGTGAGCTTTAGGTTACAAGACCAGCTCCTTACCCACTATACTACCCTGCCGCCCTCAGCCTACGGTCCCTGCTGAGTGCTGGGGGGCCACAGGCTGGGCTGGTTTCCCAGGCCTGTTGAGCGAACGCGGGTGAATCGCACGGTTAACTCGCCTCACGCGAAACTTCCTGGGGCGGAATTCCCCCCCCCGTCCTCTGTGCCCCCCCCCCCCCCCCCATAGCGTTCAAAAGCCAGAAACCGCACTCTTCCCCTCTGGGGGGGAAAAAAAAAAAAAGATCAGCAAATTGTATCATTTATGGGACACAAAATGGCGTCCCTGTAGCCTGCAATTTGAGGGGGTAATGAAACTGAATTGCAGGATGAAACATCGTCGCAGATGGAAAACCGTTCACCGGCCCCCCCCCCCCCAACCCCCCAAAGCGAGGACTGTGTCTGGGGTGAAAAATAAACGTAACGTATCTGAACAGCTTGTCAGTCTGAAAAAGCAACAGCCCGCCCTGTTTGAATTTGGCTCCGTCGGAACGCCAGCGGGACTGTCTCCTCTTTGACCGAGCACTACTGGTCACACGCGTCTGAACGCGCACACACACACACACACACCCATACACACGCACACACACACACACACACACACACACACGCGTGTGGAGAAGTTTTCCTTCGCCGACGCGGACACGGACGCGAACCTCACACGGCCAGCGGCTCGGTTTCCTAAAACCGCTCCTGCGTCTGGTAACAGCCCCACAACCGCAAAGCATCTCAATGGAGCTCAATGAGCCCCCACCTCGCTGTCTCTGACACCCCCCCCCCCACCACCCCATCTCCGAGCCCCCCCTCCTCCTCTTCATCTCTGAGCCCCCCCCATGTCCGAGCCCCCCCTCCTCCTCTTCATCTCTGAGCCCCCCCCATCTCCGAGCCCCCCCTCCTCCTCTTCATCTCTGAGCCCCCATCTCTCCGTCTCTGAGCCCCCCCCATCTCCGAGCCCCCCTCCTCCTCTTCATCTCTCAGCCCCCACCTGTGCTTCTCTAAGCACCCCCCTTCCATCTCTCAGCCCCCCCCCCCCGAGCCACTCAGCGTTGTGTTAATTGCTCTGATGGAGTGGGAATGGGACTCAGGCTCTCCCACAGCAAAAGGTTAATTAATAACATCGGTAAATGGATTTCCAAAGTGTTGACATTTAATTCTTACGAAATGTTGGGCAAAAAAGGAGATCCAAAATGAAAAAGAGAAGATGATTCTATTTTCTCTGTGGTGCTTGATGTTGGGAGGGGGCTGACATTTTGGGAAGTGGTTACTCTGAAAGTGGTTAATTGTGCAAATGTTTGTGTGTGTGTGTTTTTTTACCGACTGAAAAGGTCAAAATCCAAGAGTTCCTTTGATCACGTGAGGGTGAAAGAGTGTTTATGCATGCATGCTGCCTTTTTGGAGTGTGTGTGTGTATGTGTGTGTGTGCATGCGCACATGCCTGTTTGTATGTTTGAAGTGTGTGTGTATGTGTGTTTTGAGAGAGACAAAGAGAGTGTTTGTGTTTGTGTGTGTGTATGTGTGTGTGTGTGTGTGTGGGGGTCTGTGTGTGTGTGTATGTGTGTTTTGAGAGAGACAGAGAGAGCGAGAGAGTGCTTGTGTTTGTGTGTGTATGTGTGTATGTGTGGGGGTCTGTGTGTGTGTGTGTGTGTGTGTGGGGGGGGGTCTGTGTGTGTGTGTGGGTGTGTGTGTATGTGTGTTTTGAGAGAGACAGAGAGAGCGAGAGAGTGTTTGTGTTTGTGTGTGTATGTGTGTGTGTGGGGTCTGTGTGTGTGTGTGTGTGTGTGTGTGGGTGTGTGTGCATATGTTGTGGGTTGGATACGGAAGGTGAGATCTGAGAATGAAAGCCCAGAGAGTTTCTTCAGTGAGAGTGATGAATATTTATACACACAAACTGTTTGTGAAATGAAAATTAATCTACCGCCTGTTGGGAGAGGAGCCAGGCCATTTATTTCCACGGAAAGACCTTTTCTGTTTAAACTGCCAGACAGCTCTTTACAAAAAAAAGAAATAAATAAAAATCATCTTCAAAACCAACCTATTAGAGGGGCTACAGCAAACAGCGACCCTCGAACCCGCAGCGCTTTTGGCCATTTCTGAAGATGATTCTCTCCTGAGAGGCTCTGTGGATTGTTGAGAATTCTGGAATTTCCCTGTTTGTTTTTCCCCGGCGTGGGATTTTAAAAACTTCCCGTGAAATTCAGTTTGACTCCCAACATCATATTTCTTGCACGCTTGTCTCCTTCATATGAAAGGGTGAGGGTGATTGTTGTGGGAAAAGTGTGTTTTAAAATGCCATACTGTGCTCACTTATTTTTTTCTATTTCTAACAGGTGATGATAAAACAAGTGTTTGGAAGGAAGAAAAAAAAAAGAAGGAAATTACAATCTGCTTCTCAGATTGAAAAATTTCCAGTTGGCTTCCCACGCATATAACAAATGTACAGTGTTCATAACCAGGTTTTTCCTCTTCTGTTTGTCGTGTGAAATTGCTCCTGGAGTAAACAGATAAACGCAGCAAAATAATATTGGGATAAACACTTTTTACAGGAGACAGGAGAACAGCTACTCTGTACGGTAGTCCCGAAAATATTGTTCAGGAGAACAGAGCTCCTCTATATGATATTCCTGGGAATATCACTCAAGAGAACAGACCTACTCTGTATGATATTCCCGGGAATATCCCTCAAGAGAACAGACCTACTCTGTATGATATTCCCGGGAATATCCCTCAAGAGAACAGACCTACTCTATGCGGTATTCCTGGGAATATCACTCAGAAGAACGGAGTTAATCTATATAGTATTCCTGGAAATATAACTCTGTGGCAGTTGCACAAAGTTTTGCTTGTGTGTCTGTGTGTGTGTGTGTGTGTATCATGCATATGAATATGTCACAGGTGACTCTGGTGAAATAAATAATATCCAAAAATTCCTAATTCAAATTGAGGAACTGACTTCTGAAGTTCAGGCAACGATTTTAACCGGTTTTCCATGTAAATCGATGGTTCCCAGCCCTTTCCCCTGGAGATGTACCACACTGTTTGGTTTTCACTCCGACCCTAATTTGGCACACCTGATCCTGCTAGTAAAGCAGCTCAACAGGATCACAAGATGAGGTGTGCTTTGTTCGGGTCGGAATGAAACAGGAAAATCAATCTCCAGGAACAGGGCTGGGAACCTCTGACGTGAGTGGCAACCATGTGTTTGGATTAGTCACAGTAAATTGCTTTATATACTTTGTTGTGTTTCCATAGAACATTTATTCATCAAAGTTTAAAAAATATGTAGCATGGTTGACATTTGTTTTAATATTCAAATACTAGTTTCACCCAACTGCACCTTAATCATAGCTTTTGACCTTCCTTCCTTCTTAAATAATTAGGTGCCAAAGGTACCCTTGGCAGACATTTTGTCACAGCACTAGTAATAACAGTGCAAACGGTTATGCCCTTGTCAGTTATTTCAAACTGAAAGGCAGTTATCACCGAGTGCCAGCCTTATTTAAACACTGTTACATCGTCACGGACCCACAATAAATTACGATAATCAAGACAGACCATTTAGCCCCTGTTTGCTCTGCTATAGTCTATAATCCTGAGGGGATCAGTCACTGTTCCAGTGATCCCAGACTCTCTGACACTGCTACGCTTCAGAAGCTTGGTTTGAATCCCGGTGCCTTCCCGTGTGGAGTTCGCGTGATCACCCCATTTCCTCCAGGTACCCCGGTTTCCTGCCGCAGTCCTAAGACATGCAGGTCGGGTTAATTAGAGAGTCCAAATTGCCCCTAGGTATGAGTGTGAGTGTAAATGGTGTGTGTGTCCTGGGATAGACTGGCATGTAGGGCGTAGTCCTGTCTCTCGCCCCAGTGCATGCTGGGATAGGCTCTGAGGCCCCAGGATAGGGTATACTGTAGATAATGGATGGATTGCGTTCATTTGTGAAACAGAAGACAAAAATTCGAAAATAAGATGGCACACACACACACACACACATTCTCTGCTTCTCAGTTTATTCAGCAGAATACAACCAACCTTTCATTTGCGTTCTGCTGAATGCTCCCATTATTTACATCTGCCGTGGTGGAGAATGTAAACATGTTATGTAACCGGTATAAACAGATTTGTACGACACATGACAAATTTAGATACCAGGATGAATAACAGTTGATAAATAAATCGTACAGGAATAATCCAGCAATCTGTTTCATCTGTAACGAAGTAAAAGTGTAAACATACCCATTAATTTAAAAACATTATACAGTATATGGAGATAAGCACGGCAGGTTGCTTACTGTATGTAGTAATTTTCTCTCTTTCTTGCTCTCTCTTTTTATATATATATATATACTGCATGGCTAAAAGTATGTGGACACCCGAACATCACACCCACATGTGCTTGTTGAACATCTCATTCCAAAACCATGGGCATAAATATGGAGTCGGTGACTCCACACTCCTGAGTCCGGTGTGCACAGATCTTCCACTTGGGTCCGGCCGTGAGGGAGATACGGGGGGGAGAAGTCTGTGGACGCTTGTTCCTCAAAGCGGCTGTCGATGGGAAATAAACGAGCTTGGTTTATTTCGCGGACGGCAGCAGGCCGTCTCTGCCTCATTGATCCGCCGAGGTGCTTGTCGGGGAGAGCAGAGAAACCCGTCAATTTCCTCAGTGCGTCTATTCGAGCGGACGAGCGTCTTCACCCTCAGAGCTAAGATTTTGGGCGAGTTTTTAATGCTCACAGAGTCACTGACGCGATGGACCCCCCGCTGTGGTTTCCTGGAACCTGGTTGGCGGATTATTTGGGGGGCACGCAACCATTTGATTGGTATTGGGAGCTGTCAATCAATCCCCGATAGATAAAGCATTGATTACTGCTTCGATGTGTAAGCAGTGTTAAACCGGGCTGCCCGTTTCCTCCTCGCCTGCCCCAAGCTGGCGGCTAATTGATCAGGCAGTGAGTTTATTGCAGGGTCACATGAGGAAGGGGACAGGTGCTTCATTCTGCCTCGGTTGACCAGAAAGGGTTAATGGTGATCGTGACTCAGCGGACGGTCAGTCCCCTGGTCAGGGAGCCAGAGGCCAGCAATTTCCTGTGTATGGTTATGCATAGTTTCATTTATATATTACTATATATGGTAATATCACTGTGTCTGTATGTAATTATGAATGGTGTTTTTTTCTCTCTTCCTAACAGAGCGGGGTGTTGTGGTAGAGGTCCGGAGTCTCGGAGTTCGGTGCAGACAGGGTTCTGTAGTTCCAACAGAAAGCTGCTCCTGGCCTCTGGGCGAGGCGGGCAGGGCACTTCGCTACCGGCGTGTTCCGGGGCCGAGTTCACCGAGCGGCCAGACCCCCCCAAACGCAGGCGAGGAGTGACCCCGAAACCTCCCGGCGCTCTCCAGGGCCGCGGAGGTCACCTGACCACCTGACCACCTGACCACCTCCCTGCGTTACCTGCACGGACCGCCTCAGCGGGACTGCACCGCGATGATTCGCTGCTTAGCAGGTAAGGCTCCACCCACTGACTCATCCGAATGGACCAATTAGAACACTGTTAACTCTGTGCTGCCACTTCCTGATTCGCTGGCATCACTGACTCTCATTGTGCATTCATTTGCTGGCTCACTGGTTTGGGCCAATCACAACACTGCTCTACACCACAAAGCTTATGTTTGGTGAGTCGTCGGTGATGCGTAGCGACTCCATCCGTTTCGCAGTCCATTAGTCCTCCCTCTCCCGTCGCTGGGTAAACTAGACATTTGCTCTTCTAATGTAGTGGAACTCCTTTAAACTTACAGGTCCCAACCGCCGATCCAGCCCACTTCCCAAACGCTCCCACGCCCACTTCACACGCCCCGAGCCAAAACCTCGGTCCAGCCAGGCTCCCCCCCGCCCCCCCCTCCGACCGATATTCCCAGAAGTCCGGAACGCTACGCGGTAGATCAGGAATCTGCTGCGGAATCTTCTCTGAGCATCGCGGAAATGATGTTCTGCGGTGGAAGGCGATGAGGCTGTTCTTCTGGGTCCTCTTAGCCGAACGACGTTTACCTTCAGAGGCCCGAGGGGGGGGGGTAATGTGTGCATTTATTTATTTATTTTGTAATTGACTGATGTCCGCTGACACCCCCTACATCTCTTAACGACTGAATGGGGGGGCGGGGGGGCGGCGATGAAGGATGGCATGCCAGAGGAACGTGGTTGGACGGGGAGCTCGTAAGGAGGGGCAGAGATAATTTGTTCCCAGAGCGTTTCTTTAGCGCTTCGTCGTCTGATGGTAACAAATCGCCCTCGTAAAAGACGGGGGTGGGGTGCGGTTTGGGGGGGCGGGTCGGCGGGGGGGGGTTTGGTTTCTTCCCTTGGCTCGGAACCTCCCGCTTGCGTCCAGAAACCCCCTCTCCGGCAGCTGTGGGACGTTTGAAGTTGAGCGCTAATCGACTCGCCCGTGTTTTCCGCTCCGTATCCAAAATACGCAGATGAGGAAACAGATGCTGAGCGTTAGTCCTTTTATTATCACACAGGCACTCTCAGGCTATGTTGTCTGGCGGGGCGTTGGAGTTCTTCCCTGGTCTGAAATACGGGACGTCCCGTTGTAAAGAAAAAAAAAGGAGATCCAGGACGCTGTAGAGCGCGGACCTGCGTGATGTCATTCCATTTCACATGAAGCGTTGCAGATTAAAAAAAAACTGGGCAGATGCAATATGGATAAGCGTCAAAGGCATTTTGAAATAACCTGTTTTGTTCACCCGAAGGTCGAAAGTTTATTTTGTACTTGTTTGCGCTTGTGTGTGTGTGTGTTGGTGTGTGTGTGTGTGTGTGTGTGTGTGTGTGTGTGTGTGTGTGTGTGTGTGTGCGCACCAGAGGAAGCATGTACATGCGTGTGCTCACACGTGCATGCTTATGCATGTAGTATTATCATATCGCATTAGTGTCTTATATTCATTCATGAAAACAGACAGGCAGTAACAGTCCAGGTTATTTCAGTTGAACTTCAGTAGTAAATATGTCCTATCTGTAGGTGAACATCTGACAGAGTTTGGCTGAATAGATCATCCTGAAAGTCAGAAACCTTTTTTGGTTTTTTTTTTGGTCCCAGAAGTTACTCGCCACAGAACTGAGACTTAGACTCAGTAGGTCACAGCAGTCAGGCTGAGGAGACTTAAATTAGCTTCAGCACCGCTTACAATGAAGCGTTAATTGGATGTTAATCACTCGTTAAAGTGAAATGCCAAATGTTATTCTTGCGGAATGCTAAGTTGTTTAGGGGGCACCTGGAGTGATTTGCTGAGAAGTACTCACCCAGGGAAGGTGTTTGGCTGGCCAGAATTTTAAAAGCCCGCTCAGTGTTCAGTGTGGGCTCGTGATGTCCAACCAAACATCCAACTTGAGTTCATTAACGTCTTTTCATGTTCAGCTGGGTGATTGTCAGGGTGAATGTTGAGCCAGTAGTAGGCCTTAAAGTAGGCATAATAGTTGGCCAATAGGCATTACAGGTAAGACACAAGAAGCGTTTGATTTGGTGCTTGTGTTATACATGGAGTATCTGCAGGTGTTTTTTGACCAATAAAAATAAATAAGTAATAATTTCATTGCTATTTCAGCACAAAGGAGGAAGTTGGGAGGGGGTATGAGGATGGTGTGTGTGCAGTGTCATGCGGGGTGGGGTGAGAGAGGGAGAGAGTAGAGGTAGAGGTGTTGCCCAGGAAACGTTGTCTGAATGGGAATCACAGCACTGGGAATGATGAAGGGTCTGTGGGGGACAAACAAGCCTCTAATTTCAGAATGTTCCCTCACCCTTCAGATACGGCGTCCAGTATGTTTATGCACGCCCATAAACATAATGGACGCCGTATCTGAAGGGTGAGGGAACATTCCGAACATTCCGCTGGTGTTTTAAAAAAAAGTGAGGGGGGGGGGGGAATAGTGCATTTCATTTCTTTCCCTTCAAGAATAATGAAGTTGAGTAAGGAATCCTGCTGTTGTGACAGACAGACAGACAGACAGACAGTGTATGCTATTGTATATCTGTGTCATGGTAATTGGCCGGACATACACAGAAACACTGAGAGGGAGGCTGTTCTCCCCACCTCGTCCCCCTTCAGCAGCTGTGGCCAACCTCTCTCCTACACCCACATCAACCAATCAATCAATCTATCAGTCAATCAATAAGTTTATCGATCAGTCAATAGATGTCAATCATTTGTCAGTTTAGCTAAGCTGAGAAGACACTACAGCCAAACACATTCTATCAGTCCCAGACCACTCCCCCCCTGAATCGAGTCTCCTCCCCCCAGTCTGTGAAAATATCGTCATGCTCCCTGATCCCAGACCAACGCGGTGTGCACAGACACGCTGAACGCTGCAGATAATTCTGCTTTCCTTTCATTTCCTGTGCAAACCCTCAGAATTTTAATGGCGCTGTTTTTTGTTTGCTAAACACGCGCCTTGTTTGTCCATATTTGTCTGCGTTTGAACACGGCGCCCGCACACCTCTCCCCAGCACCGCCCGTACGGGGGCAGGCTCCGCGCCGGTCGGTTGGTTGTTTCTGGGACGTCCTGAGCAGGGGGGTGTCGGAGTGATTGGGGGTTGATAAGAGGGGGTGCCAGGTCACGCCTGGCTTGTAGGTCCTGGCCACAACCCTTTTTTGGCACGCCCCCAAGCATGCATGACTCAGGACGGGTGAGCCGGGGTAAAGAAATAAAAGGGAAAGTGTTCCTGGGTAGTTTTCAGTTCTTTTAGGATTGCATAAGGCTCCTCAGGACACACATCTCAGAGAGGACACTGTGTGGGTAAAAGGTGCCCTTGGGAAACAGCAGGACAGATGTGTTTAGTCACTGGCACAGAGACACAATTAGCGAGCGTTTCAGACTTCGTGCTCAAGTGCAGACCGTTAAAATTGGTCCGCGGGGGCTTTGGTTTGTGTGTGGTGCCGTTTGGGTCCCGCGACAGTCTGCCTTCGTTAAAATGATTAATAAGTAAAAAAAAGTAATGATTTTATTTCATGTAGTATTAACGATTATTATTACCCATTGGGCATTGCTTGCCTTTAATATAGCATTGTGTATGTTTGCTGAATGGGAGAGTGCGTCACT
>NC_057942.1:39056470-39081470 GCF_018555375.3 Anguilla rostrata | reverse complement strand
CATTATTGGGAGCAGTTGATCATTTTGTCTCCCTAATTTATTCCTCTCGGCGTGGAGAGCAGCCAAATGGGAACCAGCTGTTTCAAATCAACTCTGTAATGGTCTTGTTTTGTTGTTTTTTTCCACCAAATCTTGAAGTAAAATATTGTGAAAAATGTCCTTTCATTTAATGGCTGGGATGCCACAGCTTATTGAGTTTGGAAGATAGTGAACTCACTCAGATGAAGGATTAGCGTGTAAACTTTTGAAAACGTCGGGGCCACTCTGTATGAAACTTTAGCCCTGACGTACTCAAACACAACAACACTTCAGACAGAAACAGATAGATACCAGCGAAGACAGGACCAGCAATTATGGCCAAATTAATCTTCTGAACTTATCTCGCCGATGTACACTTGTGACACATTTGGGAGAAGTTACATTCTTTGTTAATACGGGTTGACTGCAGTCTGAGAGTCCAAAAAGCATTTGATTAAACTTGGACCGCGAAACACTATCAAAGCCCCATGCTAATGGACACGTTGTTTGAAATGCAGTTTCCTTCTCGGACCAAAAGAACATCCTAATCTAATAAGCGTTTGGAGGGGAAGAAATAAACCTATTGGACGTTTGGACAAACAAAATAAAAACCTTTCTTCGTGGCAGTGCGCCTGCATGATTATTCTGCGGCCAGAATATTTTAATTTTACTTTCTTTAAATCCAGTTATGGAGGAATACATGTGGTATAAATAAAATGATGTTATATTGATATTTTTCGCTAAATGAGGGCCTAAGTGACTCAGAAGTGCTGTAGCACATTGCCACTGCACTGTGATACGTTCTTCCTTGGAGCAGGCTTCTGAAAATATTCAGATATTACTGCAGACTTCAAAATATATTGCTGTGAAAAATATAGTCATTACTTGTTCCAAAAAAGTCCACATATTTACAATGTAATAAAATTGGTTCTATTTCCATAAGGGATAGCATTATAATTTATCTTTATAATTATGTACATACTTCATTATTGTCTTTGTATAGTAATCTGAATGAGGGCGATTGGAGTACAACGTGCAGTATTATCAATATGTCGAAACTGGTTAAAGCATATTTTTTATTACTGATTTCTACTTTTCATTTAAAAATATGACAGGCCAAGATCTAGGAATGTACTTGGAATTATTAGTAGAGGAATAACGGGCATGTGGGAGAAGTTGTCTGGTTCATGGCGTTCTCTCTCTGCTTTTCCTCTCCTCCGTATCCCTGAGTCTCCGTGAGGTCAAACCCGAATCTGTGCATGCCAGCAGGGCAAAGTGCATGCTGGGAACTGTAGTCCTGTTCTTAGGGACAGGCAGAGAGAGTAGGGCCGCCTCAACCATTGGTATGCAGGCAACACTGGGCGCTTCTACACAGACTAAGTTTGTGTGTGTGTGTGTGTGTGTAAGAATCTGTGTGGGTCTGAGAATGTGTGTGTGTTTGCATGTCTGTGAGTCTGAGAATGTGTGTGTGTGTCTGTGTGAATCTGAGAAAGTGTGTGTGTGTGTGTGTGTGTGTGTGTCTGTGTGAATCTGAGGAAGTGTGTGTGTGTGTGTGAGCATGCACAGGATGACCTCACCTCTCACAGAATGGAATGCTTTCCTGGGGGGCGGTTTCTGACACACAGTTTCATCTCCAGTATAAAAACATCTTCTCTGTGATTCTGAGGGAGAAGGTGATGAATGAGACAAATCTCACAACGCCCCCCCTGCCCCCCCCCTCCCCCTCCCCCACCTCCACCCCAACCACCCTTTAAATTCCCCGGAGGAGAGTAATCCATCGAATATCGTGTGAACGGGGGTGTCGGGGAAAGGATCGGAGGGGTGGCGATAACCTCCGGTACACGTCACCATTTAAACATTTCCGAAACACAAAACACACTTTACTTTTTCAAAGTCCATAATCTGATAAATCTGTACGTTTCTGCAGCGGTCCCAGTGCCTCATAACTCACACTGACACTGCCGAGTTCTGCCTGCGCACGGTGAAGAGTTCTGCCTGCGCATGGTGAAGAGTTCTGCCTGCGCATGGTGAAGTGTTCTGCCTGCGCATGGTGAAGAGTTCTGCCTGCGCATGGTGAATATTCTGCCTGCGCATGGTGAAGAGTTCTGCCTGCGCATGGTGAATATTCTGACGCTGCTGAGTTCTGCCTGCGCATGGTGAATATTCTGACACTGCCGAGTTCTGCCTGCGCATGGCGAAGAGTTCTGCCTGCGCATGGTGAATATTCTGACACTGCCGAGTTCTGCCTGCGCGTGGTGAATATTCTGAATACAATCGGCGGGGTAGCTGGCCGTAACTGGTCACACAGTCGAGCTGGGCACTCACGACGCGGTTGCTGGCTTTTAAGAGTGCTAATTATCCCTCTCCGAGGCTGCTCTTAGCGTCTCGCGTGAAAGCGCTGGCGTGCTTCATTTGCTGAGTCTCTCTGGGTAAGTGTCTGCTGAGTAATTGCGCGGTAATGTTCGGGCGTAATGAGAGAGAGACCGCCATTCGCCGCTCGACGGCCGACGCTCTCTGAGGCGGACGGCGGGGAGGGCGGGCGGCGGGGAGGGACAGACGGATTGATTTGTTTTATTGTTTCGCGGCAGAGTGTTTTCAGACTCAAGCAAAGTTCCGCCACCACTATTATTATTATTATTATTATTTTATTTTATTTTTTTTACACGACGAACCCAATTTCTCGTTCTCCTGAAACGCGGTGCGTGTGCTCCTCTGTGCCGAGCTTCTCCCGGGGGTCATCAGAGTTAATCAATCAGTCCTTTCTTGGTTTTTTTTTTTTGTCCCGCAGACACCTTTATTCGAGCGCTACTTTAGATGATTGTGGTTTTATCCCTGTTGACTCTCCAGGAAAGCGGTTTTCGGGGGCGGGGGGGGGGGGGGACTCTCAGTTGAGCGGGTCCATCAGGGAATCCGGCTCCTGATTTGAGTTCAAAGCTGCCGTCGGGGCAGAATTTCCATCAGTTTTAAGTTTTGTTGCTTTTTCGAGTGGGAGTTTATGATGTCTACTGTTGTGTGGGCGGTGCTTTTCTTCCCCGTTCTCCTCGTCTGATTGGGCAATCAATCGCCTTTGATGTGTTTGAGATTGTGGGCGGGACTGTAGCTGAGGAGACTGTATTGTGCCCCCCCCCCCTTCCTCCCCCTCCCCCTGTAAAGTCCAGAGAATCGGTAATGCAGCAATGCCCCCACCCGTCAAAAATTTTAGCGAGATGGGTTCTTTGCAATATAAAGCGGTGAATAAATCAGTTAGTGAAACAGAACCTTCTCCCCCCGATTCAAAAGGCATTGCATTTGGGTGTTCATGTTCTCTTAACTAATCCCAAGTTCACCTCTCAGGGCTTCCACAAATAAAAATCCTTTTCAACTCGCCACCGCTGTAATCCCCCCCCAGGGATGTGGAGGTCAAATTTTGCGCTGGACCCTGATGGATCCCTAACCCCCCCCCCCCCCCCCCCACACACACACACACACACACACACACGGTTGGGTATAAAACGAGAGCTGGGTGGGCAGACACAAGGAAGAGGAAGAATAATGGAGGTGTAAATGTGGGCGGGGGGTGGACGGGGGGGGGCGCTAAGTACGGTGCTATCGACGCTAGCGCGACGCGGCTCTCTGAAGCCCTGAGAAGCGGCCCTTTTGTGTGGGACGCCGCGATGCTGAGCGCCGTCTCCGCCTTTTCCCTGACCTTGCCCAAGGTACGAGAGAGAAAAAAAAAGAAACATAAAAAACCAGAGAGAAAGCGTGGCTGTGAGGGCTGAGGGACCGATGTTTCTCTCTCTTCTCTTTCTTTTCTTTTCTTTTCTTTCTTTCTTTTTTTTGTTTTAATCATAATTCTGCTCGCTCTCGCTGTCGTTTCCCCGGCCTTCAGACGCACGTCGAAAAATCACCGACGGCGGAATAATGCCCTGCCTTTCCTTCAGGAATCGATCGAGAGAGCAGTGTGTGTGTGTGTGCGAGAGAGAGAGATAGAGAGAGAGAGAGAGATCCCCTCTAACACCCTCCATACATACACCAGCCCTCTCTCATCCTCGCCTGAAAACATAAACATTGCTTGAGTATGTTGTCAAGGAGAATAATCCTTCGCAGGAAGGAAATCCATCATCTTTTTTTAAAAGTTAATCTTAGCCAGTGCCACAAAACCCTGGAAACTTAAGTCCTAAGATTCTACAGATCGACAGGTTACCCCAAATCTTTACTTCTACGTATAAATGGGTTACCCCAAATCTGCGCTTCTCCCGATTCATTTTTAGCGTATTATTTGGTCCTGGAATAATTACCAGCAGCCTATTTATCCATCCGTGATTTATAATGTGGTTATTAAGGCTTTATTAAGCACTCTCAATGTGCTTATGAACTGTTTTCTCAAAGTATCCCCACAAAAAAAAGACCTAAATCATTAACGGTGCAGCTTCTAAACACATGCAGATGTGAGTCTAGAAGGCCTTTGAATCATCCCTGATGGGGGGGGGGGGGGGTGGGGGATGGACTGTGATTGTACTCACCCCTCCAGAGATGATTCATCCACACTGTCCTAGGGCCTGGTGGTTCCAGCGCTCCCTGGACGAGGTCTGGTGAGTCTTAGACGTAAACGCATGACATCCCGCAGGCCTCCGGGTTCCTCTATAACGCCTGACCTTTGACCTGCCCCAGACACCCCCTCCCACCTCCCCAGGGGAGGGCTAAGCTCTGCACTTCAGAGCGGCGTGTTTGTAAACACCCCCCCCCCCCCCCCCCCCCCCGGTGGTTTGCAACGGGGGCGGCGTTCTGACTTGTGTTGCCATAGGAGCGGCCATGTGACCTTGTGTTGCCATAGGAGCGGCCATGTGACCTTGTGTTGCCATAGGAGCGGCCATGTGACCTTGTGTTGCCATAGGAGCGGCCATGTGACCTTGTGTTGCCGTAGGAGCGGCCATGTGACGCGTTAGGAAGAACATGACTGACGAGGAACACCGGGAATGTAGCGATGGGGCAGGGCGGGGCGGGGGTCATCCCCCCAGAATTCCAGAGGGATCTTCTGTACTTTTGGTACATGGCTCTCCATCTCCTCCCGGACAGCTTTCCCACCACGCTTATCTCCCCCTGCGAATTTTGTCGACTTCGCCCTCATAAAAATGGAATATACTGCAGTATATTACAAAACAGATCAGTTAACAGGATATAAAAATATACGGCAGCACACAATATACGTGTGAATACGCTGTGTAATATATGTATCATTACATGAACTCAGGCAGAGTCAGAAAGTTTCACACTAAGGAGAGTGACTATCACACTGAAGAGAGAGAGTATCACACTGAGGACAGTGATTGTGTCATTCTGCTGTTAAGTTTGCTCATTAAAAGTGTTTATTCCAGTCACAGCCACATCAGTGAAAATAAAACAAAAAAGCAACACGCGCTGGCGCTGTGGTTTACTGCTCCCCCAGCCCCCCACCCCCCCACCCCCCCGATGGTTTTACGTGGAATTTAAAGAAACACTCAGCACTTGCAGTGTCACTAATTGAACGCTCAAAGAGTTCAGCATATTTTTCGACACTCCGGAGTGTGACCTTCAATTTGTTCATAAGGCCGTATTGCGCCCAAAACCGTGGTACTTTAATCCATAATCGTGTTCATTACGGGCCTGTACCCGTCCCATGGGCCATTATTGATTTATACCACAGACACCAGCAGTGCAACATGGGAAAATTACAGAGAGGTCAGTGATAATGTTAATGCTCTTTCCCTTTGGGGACTTGGTAATGGACTGCGCTAGTCATTTTCTAGAATGTTCCAAGCGCTTGCTCTCAGCTTGGCACGACGCGAAACGCAACAGTCCTTTTCCGCGTCTTGCCTGCCAGCAAAGCTACGAAGCAGAATTTCTGAATGATACCTCCAATTTATGTAACAGATCGATTGTGATGTCATAATCGATGAAGACGTGGCACTAAGATTTATTTATTTGTCAGTTTTGTTTGTTTCACCAAAAACTGCATTGTTCACTGTGCGCCGTTCTTGACATTGTGACCTGAATTCTATCTAGATTTGTCCTAAATATTGACGCACAAATGAATCTGAATGCAGCTTTTCCTCCTTACAATAATACAGGCCGTGGCCTGGATTCAATCAAACGTTTGTCGTTAAATATTATTTCAGAATAAATTCAAGGGCTCATTTTGTCTTTATTTCTTTTTTACAGTTTGGCAAGTGCAGCAGTCATCAAACTTTCCTAACTGTCTCTGTAAAGTAAAGAAGAAATTGCTTGTATTTCTGCGCACCAAAAATTTAAGGACAAATGTTTGAATTCGGGCCAGGACCTACAGTACATAAAAATTCAATTGAAACGCACTCAGTGTTCCTGATGAGCCTCTCACTCCGGGATGAACCCGGTTCATATTTATAAAGGCCGCGATGTTCTTTGTTTCTTCAGCGTACATCTGTGTGATAATCAATGAGATTTACCCCCTCAGGGGTGACTGGGGCTCCTGCTGCTTGGTTTGAACATAAACCATATTAACATTTTTCTTTATGATTGCCGTTTGGTTTCCGGAGTGTGCGCTATTTTATCCCCAAGTCACATTTTTGCTTGACGTTTTGCCACCGTTGTTAAGGTCGTACGTACATACGAAGTCATGCTAGAAAAGGAGTTTGTCCGCTCAGTAGCTTTAATATGTTAAAAAAAAACAAACAAACATGCGTTGCGGCACTCCCGTGAGAGTCCGTGGGCCTGTGTTCAAGCTGTCGATTTCTATCCTTGGACCCTGAAAGATTTTTCATCTGAGGCTGAGACTGAAATAAGAGTTTCGGCGAAGATGGCGAGTCGAAATGTGAACCTGGGACGTGAAATACTGGGAAACGCACACGGGAAGCTGTTTCTTCGGTCCTGGGAAATAACGAAGAAAGGCAGAGGGTTTTTTTTCGTGTTGAAATTCCGAGCGAAAAGCCATTAAACTTTGCAGATATTCCCGGTGGAACACTCCGCCATTTAGTACTGAGGGTCAACAGTTTATATTTGCCCTTTAAAAAAAAAGATTCTGATATCACATAAAAAGCACACCGCGCAGCACAATGTGTGGATGTTATTCTACTGCAGTGGATGCTTGTGAAATTAAGCGAATGCTTTCACGGATCATTTGTTGGTGACCAAGCAATGTCAGAATCCAGAAGGTCCTCTTCGTAGAGCCTGTAGGGGGCGCCTGCTTTCAAATAGGGAACTAAGGCTGAATGGAGTGTAAAGAAGCTAAAAAGGAAATCAGACAGGAAGGAGGAAGAGGACGGTGTGAAGATCTACAGTTCCCACTTCCTGTGACTGACAACATTGATTCTCTGAACAAAAACGAGAAGAGACTCATCTTGTGCAAACTCACAACTTCAACCAGCAGGATTTCTCAGGAAATGCTTGTGTGTGTGTGTGTGTGTGTGTGCGCGCGCGCATGTGTGTGCTTGTGTGTATCTTGCGTTTATTTATGTATATATTAGTGGTGCGCCACTAAGTTAGTGTCTGTATTTGTGTCTGTTCAACCACCAAACTTATCTGCGTTTGTGTCTGTATTCAGATAGATTCACCAGAAGTGGGTGTGGCTTAAACCGGCATTACCAGAAAATGTAGACAAATAAGTTTTTTTTCCCCCCAACTTAATTACACTCAGATTGCACTTGTGGGCTCCATACTGACTTTTATTGACAGACCCCGTGGAGGCACTAAACAGAAACTGTAAATAGCCAGGGGGTGCGCTGACTACAAGCCTTTTCGTTTCCAAGACATTTTTACAGAACTGCCTTGAAATAGAATTCTAATGACTTTTGAAAGGAAAATGACCCGACAGGGGGCTGAGTGAGAGGGAACGAAATATGTTTTTTATTTTTTATTATTATTGCGGGTTCATCCAGTGTATCATAAAATTACCGCAGTTTGGAATAAGGGTGTTGCTCATGGAAAGTATTGGCTAAAGTGACGGAGCAGTCAGGACGTAGTTGTTAAAAATGACAGAAAACGGAAAAAGAGGGAGAGGTCACGGAGTGTTTTGAAAAAAACATTAATTTATTAAATTAAGCTGCAGATTTCATGTGCAGCAGGGAGACATTATTGAAATAGCATGCACTTCTGTACAACAGTACCAAGTGTTTGAAGTTTTTAAAAAATCAGCAGCTGCTGCTGGTAAAAAATACGAGTAAGATGCATTGATAGGTTGGTGCATTTATCACTTTGGTCCATCATGGGAAAACAGAGCATGCTTTTTTTGCCTTATGGGAACATTGCAAGAAACAAATTTAATCAGAAATCAAATTCATTCAAGTACGTCTTAAAATAGAGGAGCCTATCTCGAAGAATCATGTTAGTAGACCATATATTGGTTTAAAAAAAACAAATAACAAACATAAACCTTGGTGTTCAGATAGAATTATTATCTGTTTGGGGATCACATAATAAGGTATTCTGCTTTGGGCACACCCTTAGTATATTTACACATGTAGGTGTATTTGCGTGCGTGTGTGTGTGTGTGTGCGTGCGTGCATGCATGCGTGTGTATGTGTATGCACTAACATATTTAAATATCTGTGTGTATGTTGTAGCACAGGACTGTGGAGATACACAGGCAAGGTGAGGAAAGGCAAGAGGCCGTTGTAAATGGGCAGTAAAATAAACTTTTTATTTAGTGCGACAAACAAAGGGGTGAAAATGCTGTGGCAGGAAGGTGAGGTGAGGTGAGGTCGGAGGGTTTGGAAGTTGTGCGGGGATACCGCTCTCTGCAGGTGAGAGAGAGAGAGAGAGCGCGCAAAATGAGAGTCATTTCAGAGCAATGGAGCTGGCTCTCTGGGAGAGTGTAGGCAGCCAATTACCTAAATGGGCTTCAGGTGTTCCTCTGGTTTCAGATAATTGGCTGCCTTATTCAATAATTGGCTCTCGCGGCGCTGTCCGGTGTTTGAGTGGGGAGCAGGGGTGCTGAAGTTTCCCCCTGATCCCGCCGACGCTGTCCGTGGTGCTGAATCCCCCTGCTGCGTAAGGGGGACCGAAGAAGTCACTGTGTCGCTTGTGTGTGGGCGGGGGGGGGGGGGATTCTGATCCCCACACCACAGCCCCCCCCCCCCCTTACAGTCACACCATTCCGCCCAGTGGAGACGAGGTCCACAGCAAATGCTGCTGCAACTGTATTGCCGTGTTGAGCCCCTGGGCAGTGCACCACCTGATGGAACACCTGCAGGGGAGGGGAATCGAAGAGTTACCCTGGCCTTGTTGTCCTTATGCCCGGGGCAGGGGGCAGTTGCCCCCATTCAACTCGAGAACGCAGTACTGGTACTGCCCAATGGGGGTGGAGAACGCTGTGTTCTGTTGGTATTCCTGTCCAAATGGTAACCTCCCGATAACCCTTAGTAAGGTCAAGCATGGTTATAAAACGCGACTCACCCAGGTTCTCTATCAGTTTCTCCACTCGGGACATGGGGTCAGCATTGACCTCTGACCCCGCGTTCAGCCATATAAAGTTGTTGAAGAACCTCAGGCAGCCATTGGGCTTGGGAACCATTACAATGGGCCTGGACCACAGGCTGCAGGCAGTCCTCGGTGACCCCCAAGGCCAGAATCCTTCCCACGTCCTCCACGTTGACCTTTCCCTGCACCTCTGGGTTACAGGGGGATGACCTTGCTCTGAAAGACATCTGCAGTGTTTCCCCCCCCAGTACCAGGCACTGTGGCAGGATAGATCTGTGCAAGGTGTTCAATTCATGTAAAGAAATAACTTTAGACATCATGCTACACTGCTGCGATTAGGTAAATAATAAGCTACAGTAGAGTTGTGGTCCAGTTGGCTATTGATCAGGATAATCATGCACAGGACAGGACAGGCTCAGTAATCATCCGTTTATTTGTAAGCTCTTTGTCCCTCCCCTCCCCAGTCCCCCCCCCCCCACCCGCATTTATTACTGGCTTGTGGGCCGTGGTTCTGGTCTGCATCTCTTTTCCCCTTGAAAACAGAACACGGGTCCCACGTGAACCGGGTCAACAGGGGTTCACGTACAATTCTATCCATTTCCCCTCAGTTTCTGCTTAATGTTACTGTCCCTCCGCCATCCTCTTTGTGTTGCAAGTTTGTTTGACTGGAAACAGTGTGTTCCTTGCAAAACAAACCATCCATCCCCCGTCCCGTCGACTGAAGGATAGATTTTTTAAAATAAAACGGCTTAATGTGCGTTGAATTAGTAATGGGGGAAAAAGCGGTTGCTTGTCACAGTGAAGTCTTCATAAAGGAATGAGAGGTTTTGCGGTTCCAGCCAGCTTGCGATTTGAAAAACGTCAGTTGATGGCGAGCGTCTGATGTATCGCTGGTGTGGAGTTCTGAAGAATTTTGGGCGTTAAACAGAAAACAGCTTTTCCGCTTCTTTGGGGATTTATGGGGGGGAGTGGGGGGGGGGGGATGCAGGGCATGTTTGCTTTTTTGGGATCCAAGGCCTCGATCGCCCTGATAATTCTCTTAACGTGTCGGTTAGGTATTCTGCTCCCTGCGTCATTTATAGGTTTGAAAAACAAGAGGAAATATGTTCAGATGAATTCTTAATCCCAGAGGCCGGTGCAGAAGAAGCAGAGGGTGGTTGGGGCCATCCCTGCTCCTGGTTTTTATTCACACCTTTCTTGATGCACTTTTTAATAAGTTGGCAATCGGTCGGTAGTTTGCTCGATGGAGCAGAAAAGGGGGGAATTGCAGTAATCTAATTTGCCTGATTCAAATGCAAGCGTTAGCCTCCTGGCATCGGACTACAAGAGGAATAACTTCGCTTTGATCCTGAGACACAGAAATGCGCTCTTATTGCATTTTTAATGTGCTTCTGGGAGCTCGGATCTGAGCCCGCTATAACTCTTACATTTCCCCACGTCACGTCTGACATTTATGGTCCCGAGGACCTCGGCAGTTGAGCCAACCTGTCTCTTTGCACGTTTGATCAGGCTAGCGGAGCCTCTGTCTTGTCTTGGTTAGTTTGGAGAAAATTATGTGACACGCGACAGTTTACGTCCGCTTCAGTTAAAGTGTCATCTTTTATGGTTTTATGCTTTATTATGGCCATTTATCTTTATGTATTCGTAATCTGGATTTCGGGCCCAGGTTAGCGTAGTTAGCTTATGGTTCTGTGATGTGTGTTCGTACTTCTCTGGGAATGTTGTTAGCCAGGCCTAGTGCTGTCGCTGCTGCTTCTCCAGGAATGCACTTCTGTTCTCTTGCGTGGCAAGGCACTCTGGACAATAGCATCAGGCTAAAAGTATTTGATGTGTGTCAGACATTGCACTAAGGGACTGATAGCTTTATAATCATCAGGTATCACAGAGGTGTTCAGTTTGGGGTGTCCTCCGCATAGCTATGAAAACTGACACCATTTTTTGCAAATAATTCTGCCTTAGGGGAGAACACGTGCAGAGAAGAGCATGGGGCCGAGAATCGATCCCTGTGGGACCCCACCTGAAATATCACCCTTTTCAGATGCGGACCCTGTCACACTTACGAAGAATTTTATTCACTGCAAAATGTTCTGTGTTAAATCAACTCGGACAGACTATTTCTGTCTCCGATAAAATGTGTATATTTTCCCTGTTGGACCCATACAAATACAATGTTGGAGTTGATTTAACAACAGGTCTCTTGCTGCATTCCTTTGGACACAACTAGGAATTTGATGGTTGTTAAAGAGAAGGATACTGAAGTTCTACTAATAATGCCATCAAAGTTGTTTAAATGATTAATCCCTTCATCAAGAATTTTTTGCTTAAGAAAGCTTCGGCACGAAGGGAAGTCCTAAGGTGGCCGTTGAATCTGTCAGCAGTTCCATCAGCTGAAGTGGTCCGGGGATGCACAGGAGGTATTTTGCACAATCTCAGATCGCACATTAGCCAGTGAACAGATTTTAAAAAGTGCTGTTTTATTTTAAGACAACAAGTGTGATTTAAAATCACTTCAGGATTCCTGCGGCTAACTCCTCCGCTGTAGCCTGGCTTTATGTCCTTGCTCTGTCTTTGTTCTGTTCTGCCGGAGAGAACGCACGGACATGCAAAATATACGACAGCGGCAACATGCTTGTCATTTTACCTGCTGCCTACAGTAGAGTCTTTTTCATCTTCCCCCCCCCCCCAAGGGGACAGATTATTTTAAATGGCCCATACAGGCCGACCGTTTCCTACTGTTTATAAAACAGTGCCACGGAGCTGTATTTTACGTGTATGCAAACAAAGCTCGAGCGCCTCCTGAAAATACTCAGCAGCGATGACTTATTGTTCTGTCGCTGGCGGGAGACACGCTAACGCTGTGCAGATGCAGATCTGGCCACAGTCACAGTTTTTTTTTGATGCATTGGAATAATACTCCCCCCCCCCCCCCCCCACCTCGGTGATTAAAGGTCTGGGTCTGTACACGGGGGCTCCAGGGGGACCACAGCTGGTCCGGAGAGGATCCAGCACCGCGTCGGACCCGGGCTGGAGCGCCCCCCGAAGACCTCTGCCTCCAAAACACGAGTTCACCAAGCTGCTCCGTGCATTAATGGTACGTTCTGTCCCCCCCCCCCCCCCGCACCCTCCCCCCCCCCCCCCCAGGCTGTTTGATGTGCTGTTGTTAACAGAACGCTGACATCAGCTTCTTCACCTCTGCATTCTTGCTCTCCTCCGGTCCCCAAGTTCCCCCCTTCATTCCCTCACAGCCGGGCTAAATAATTACTGGAAATTCACTAACTCTTCGCGTTCTGCCGAAATCTCAGCCCCCCCTACGCGTAGACCTCCCGAGACTTTCCCTCCGAAACTACCCGCAAAAACACGCAAATCACGTTAAAAAAATAATTTTTTGTTTTGTTTTGACTGTTGCTGAAAATGTACGCTTCTCCCTAAACGTGCCGGCGCTCTGGCGGAATTTTTAGCGGTGTCTGAGAGGCTGAAGTATTTCAGCCGACAGGATTTGACCCAGGTCTGGTGATTCCTCAGTATGTTAATGCTGGGTCGTCTTAAAGGTTAAAGTATTTTCAAATGAGCGTTCGTTTGCCCCCCCGGGTCTGCTCGGCTCGGTGAAAGAGCGGGAAAAGCAGAAGAGCAGGCGGAACGTTCCGGAAAAAAAGGCCGCCCCGGTTCGCGCTAGCGTGAGGCGGCGCGGTTTCGCGGCCCGCGGGGGGGGGGGGCTGGCTGGCGTCCAGATTGATTGATGGGCGCCGGTTCGAAGCGGGCGCTAATGTTTCCGCACCGCGTAACGCGCAGAACGGGACGGTTTGGCGGGGATGATCGATGTCGATCCCGGCGACGCCTGATCCTTAATTTCCCGCAGATTTGCCGCGCGGAGTCCGGTCATTTTCAGCCGCTGCTCGACAGATCTTCATGACTCTTCCGTGTCTGAGGGGGGTGGGGCTGCAATTTGGGGGGGGGAGGCGGGAGGGAGGGGGTTGCCATGTTGGAGTTGCTGTGTCAGGGGGATTGTGGGGGTTTTCAGGGGGTGGTGGGCTTGATTGGGGGGGGTGGTGGGCTTGACAGGGGGAAATGTGGGCTTGTCAGGGAGGGGGATGGGGGGCTTGTTGGGGGGGGGGGGTGGTCAGGGTGGGGTTTTCGCTGGGGGTGAAGCGGTTCTGTGGTGAAGCTGGAGAGACACTTTCATTACAGGGGAGGAAAGGGAGAACCTGCATTGACGGCACATTTAGCCACTTTTTATAAACGTAGGCTACAGTTCTTCCTGAAATGGACTACAGGAATACGATACATACTAACACCCTCGACAGTTCACACTAAGAAATGAGAATATGAGCACATATACATATTGTATGCGCGTGTATACATAAAAACTTAATAAATAATTCCACATAAATAAAGTACATTTCTGGGGCGAAGACAAAATCAATAAACGTTTGCATCTCCGTTATTAAAAATGATTTCAGCATTGCCGGATTGAGAGAAGTCCACACAAGGTTACAGTATTCATCGTTGAGATGGGAGTAATTTATAACACACTAAAAATATTGATTATAACCTTGGGTGGAAACCATGGAAACCACAACCTCCCCCTTAATGTATTCACCAATACTTCATGGACTGAAGATCGTAAATGTAGCGATGTATAAAGCTTTATTACCGGTAAAAATGTAGTTCAAAACATGACAACCAATAAGCTGTCGCTCATTCGCCTTCTGATGAAAAGCTTGAACAGGCAATCAGGGATCAGAATATATATTGAGATACGTTAATTATGCATGAAACTAATTTATTTCCCACATTCACAAAGAAAGAGTGGGTTTTCGTTTAATTTTCATTTCCTAAAATTTTCATTCCTCAAACACGAAAAAAAAATGCCCTTGGGAACGTGTGTGTGTCTCTGTCACACCATATATGGTTAGATGGTTTGCAGAAATATAGTGCTGCTTTGGATCCTCGACTCTTGGCCTGTTTGTGTGTCTCTGTCAGCGGGTTTGACAGCCGTATAATAATAAAACCGGGTTATTTTATCAGAAGCCTGGATCACTTAAACACAACTTGTTTGCCTTTGCTTGTGGCTTTTACTCATGCTGTGCGTTACAAAGTTTTGAAACTTCAGAAAATAATTTTTTAAAAAGTTGGCCTCAGCATTAATTGAGGTAAGAACCTTCTTTTTGAACCCATAATCTTCTGGTTCAGTACCCCCGTACACTGCTGCTCCCCAAGCAGATCACTGGAGCAGAGCAGACCATTTCAGAGCAGCTGTGTGTGTGTGTATGTGTGTGTGTGTGTGTGTGTGTTTGTGTGTGTGTGTGTGTGTGTGTGTGTGTCTGTGTCTCTCCCTCTGTGTGTGTGTGTGTCTGTGTGTGAGTGTGTCTGTGTCTGTGTCCAGTAATGCTAGGTAGCCAGTGGGTCCAGAGCAGTGTTCCGCCCCGTAGTTCTCATCCTTTGAGCACTGATTGAATTTTCCTGCTCTTTTGAACAGGACGGGCTTCGTCCCACGGGACACGGGGTATAAATGCTGTTTGAGGGAGCCCTTTTCTATTTTTTGGAGTGTCTGCTAATCCACTAAGGAGAAGCATGTGATGAGACACTTCTTTCCCCTCCTACCCCCCACCAGACGTGTAAACAGAGTGGGACACTCGGACCGTGAGAAATTAAGTTTGCTCTCCGCGATAAATTGAACATGGGAGAGGTATGATTTGAAACGGCTCACCCGGAACCCCTTTTCTGATTCACAGTGATCCGGTGGGAATTTAAATAGGTGGACACAGTCGCTGGGCAGACCGATTACCCCATGCCTACTGCAAATGGGTACTAGTTGTCAACTTTAACAAAAAAAAGAACATTTTTTTATTTCAGAGTATGACTACTGGACAAACTACTTCTCTTCTAAGAGGCTTAGCAGCAGGCTTGCTGACAATGTTCTGTGCTTCCTCGTCACTGATACTGGTTTCATCACCCCAGTCAGACCTCCCCGACCTCTGCTTTTCTGCCAATCATAACTGTTTAAGGCGTGAGGTCACAAACATGTGATCAGAATGTTCTTGAGTGAACGTTCTAATGCTGATGCAACAATCACTGCTGGTAACTGAAAGCAACGGAGTTCTAGAACACTTAGAATTTTGAAAAGAACCTTCCAAAAATCCTACTCTTTCAAAGAGTTAAAGGCTAGCTTGGGGTTAATGAGAAGGTGAGTCGAGTGAACGCAAAATAAACGGAGTGCTTTCGCATTTTTCGAGCCCTACGTTTGGGAGCCAGGCCCAGAACACTGACCTGTGGATGCTGCATGTTGAGCAGACCCGTCAGGCTGCCTGATGTATTTCGCTGGAGGTCCGTAGAGTTTGTTGAAAAAGCAAAATGCTTGTTTACTGAAAACATTTCTGCAAGAAAAAAAAATTCCCTTAGCACTGTTATATAGCACTGTTTTTTTTCCCAGGGTAGTGTCATTCAAAAAGAACTTCCAGAAACAGCAGGAATGAATAAAGGCACACTTACACACTCTTATTTTTTTTGTCCTGAGGGTCTAAGGTGAAGTTATCCATTCAAGCAGAAACTGTGAAACATGGACGAGCGGAGTGGAGCTGAGAAGCGAGCGGAGACCGCTCGTAAAACAGGTCACACTGAGAATGTGACCCGTGTGTAAACGGGCGTGGTCCTTGCCCCGGGGGGGATCCTAAGATCTCTGGAAATCTGCCTGCCTGTGATCTACTTATCTAGTCTGCCCGTCTGGGATCTGCCCATCTGGGATCTACTGATCTAGTCTGCCTGTCTGGGATCTGCCCATCTGGGATCTACTGATCTAGTCTGCCTGTCTGGGATCTGCCCATCTGGGATCTACTGATCTAGTCTGCCTGTCTGGGATCTGCCCATCTGGGATCTACTGATCTAGTCTGCCTGTCTGGGATCTGCCCATCTGGGATCTGCCCATCTGGATCCATCTGGATCTAATGATCTAGTCTGCCCATCTAGAATCTACTGATCTGGGATCAGCCCGTCCAGGATCTGAGTCGATGTTGTTTGGAATGCGGGCACAATCCCAGCGATCTCCTTCTCAGTCTTACTAATCAACCGCCGAACACAGAGTCCTCCGGCAGAACCACAGACCTTCGCCCCTACGACCCAACCTTTGCAGTTAAACCGCTCGCAGGTGGGCGTCACCACCCCGGGGAAAAAAAGAAAAACAAACAAACAAAAAAAAAACAGCAATGACAAACAACGTCAACTACAACAAATACACTAATGAAGGCGGCTAATTGCTGACCACACGCACGACGGCAGCCGGGGGGTCCTGCGTTGTTGTTGTTTGCTGCTGCTGTTGTTTTCGGAGGAGTGTCATTAGCGGTAAAAGGTTCCGCGATGACGTTAATTACGGGGATTGGCGAGGTTAATTAGCGCTCAGCACTTTACCGGCTCTCGAGCTGTCCAGGGCCTCAGTCCCGCTCCTCTCTCTCCTTCCTGGAAAACGGGGCTGCGGGTCGAGCTTCCTCTCTCTTCTGCTGCTCTTAAAATGATTGGCCCTCATTCCACAAGATTTATGATTGGAGAACAGAGGAGAGACACCCCCCCCCGCCCCCCGCCCCACCTCCCCACTTAGTACTGTCGTCATACTTAAAGTAGTGTGAACTCTGTAGATCTTTGCCCTCTGACCTGATCGATGTTTGGGCACTGTAGCTGCACAAGTGGTTTATATTTGTAGGCTTCCTGGAAAACCTACATTAATCGC
Source organism: Anguilla rostrata (assembly GCF_018555375.3). Taxonomy (NCBI): domain Eukaryota; kingdom Metazoa; phylum Chordata; class Actinopteri; order Anguilliformes; family Anguillidae; genus Anguilla; species Anguilla rostrata. The sequence goes on along the minus strand of NC_057942.1, from coordinate 39,064,327 downwards.
ACAGTGTGTGTGTGTGTGCGCGCGTGTGTGTATGTATATGAGAGAGAGAGAGAGAAATAATGGCTATCATAAGTCTTTTGATTTAAAAAGAAGTACCATAAATCCAAGGGCACATTCAACATTATTTTATTGCTTCTCAGTGGTTCCCATAGATCACATGTACTGAAATCCAAACACCGCACATATCTGCATAAGGAGGGAGTGAACATGCAAGTAACACAAGTAAGGCGGCTGGGGTTCAGCCCCAGTGATTCATGGGATTTTGGAAGAGCTCTCCCTCTCTGTGCCTGTATCCAAGGACAAATTGGGCACCCTCTCTTTTTGCTCTTTCTCTCCCACTCTCCTCCCCCTCTTTCTCTCTCTCTCTCTCTCTCTTTCCCCCACCTCTCCCTCTCTCTGCTGGACAGTTTTAACGAGTAATTTCGGGTTCCATTTTAGAACACGTATATTAGATTCCCGCGAAGCCCGCGCCCGAACCATTAAATTTATCGAGGGCCATTTGCTCCCTCGCTTGGCCTCTTAGCGTGCATCGTGCTCACACGCACGCACACACGTACACACAGGCACGCACGCACACACACAGGCACGCACACACACACACACGCACACACCCCGCATTTCGAGCTAATGCACCATTCGCGCTAATGTCCCTTCCACAGTGGCGTACTGGTGATGTAACAACAAGCTTTTATTTGGCCCGAATGTGCTCGTGCGTCAAGGGGCATCGCGCGAGTCCTCGTCCTGTTTAAGTGCTTCATCGAATTTGCTTGGCGTGCGTATTATTTATCGCTCCTCGGTCCCAAACAAACAGCCGATGATGTATGCGCTTATGCCGAGCGGTATCGATTTCCTCCCAAATAAAGGCGATGGGTGTCAGGAAGCCCAGGTGCTGGTCGGTGAGATCGTTTCCTGCTCGAAAAACCAAATGAATCATTAACCCCCCCCCCCCCAAATGTGAATTAGAGGTCTTAACTTATGGGAAGATGGGGGGAGGGGGAAAAAATGGCATCATGCCATAAAATGTCTTCGTTGTGCTTTATTACATCACAATTAAGCACTGTGATGTCATCGGTTGACAGAGAGATGAGAGAATTCTGAAAAAGATGAGGGCTACTGGAAGGCTTATTTGGTATAGGTGCCGTGGTGCTTGCATGCTGTGGTTCATGGGTGAGCCCCATGGTTTTGGGTTGAATCCAGATCGTACTGGTGCCGGTAGCCCTGTAGGGTGTGGATCGGGGTGGGGCCAGTTGGTCCGTGCTCATCGGGCGACCCCGCTGGGCGATTGGGCCCCCATGGATTCCATGCCAGCTGTGTATGAGTGGTCCTCCTTTGACTCCACTCTGTGCGAGTTTGGTGGTGGTGCATATTTTTTTGTTCATCATCAAATCAGTGTTCATTTTGAGGTTAACCCAGTCACCCAACATTTTTTCCCACTTGGTGCTACTGTTTATACTGTTGCGGCTTTACATTCTTGTAAAAATTCCTGCCTGTAATTCCTGACGGGTGTGGCAGGGGTCAGCTGACCTGGGGTCAGATGTAGGTGGGGTAATGCCGTGCTGAGTTCACATGCTTGGCCCTAATCCCGCTGATCTGGAGTCAGTCATGCATGGGACCCTAATGATGTAAAAACTCTTTTAAAGAGTCTGAGCTCCTGGTGCATGCCATACCCTCCTACCCCCCCTCCTTGACCTTGGGGACCCACATGGCTTGGTTCTCTCTCTCTCACCCTCTCTCTCTCCTGATACCCATTGGTTTTCTCTCTGTCCCCTGGTTTTTGGGCGGGGGCAGTGGAAGGTTGGGGGGGGGGCTCTGAATCATTATGAGCTCCTTGCTTGGGTCTGGCTCCTTGTTTTTCCCAAAACACGAAATGTGTCTGAGCCTCGGATCAGACCAGACAACCCCTTGAACCCCCGCCTGCCCCTCCTGACCCCCCCCCCAATTAGAGTGGCCCTGTAACGCAGCAGAGCATGCCCCCCCCCCCCATCACCCATCACCCTGCCCTGTTCCTGTCTGTCCTCCTCCTTCCTCTGTGGTGTTCCTCAGAGAGAGGGTGAACCCAAATTAAGGAGGAGGGGGGATTTATGCCTGGTCTCTGAGTTCCTCCAGCTACCCCTACACCCCCTACGCCAAGGTGACAAATGTTCTTGGTGAGAAGGTGAGACTGTGACCTTTCCTCAACCGTGCTACCCCCCCTCTCCAAAACCTACTCCCCCCAAACCATGCCCCCTCCCACCCACGCCTCCATACTTGCTGATGTGTACATTTCAAGTCCCAGAGCATGATCCCAGCCTGAAAAAAAGCGAGTGAGAGAAAGAGAGAAAGAGGGGGAGAGAGAGAGAGGGAGAGACTATGTTAAAGCGTAAGTCTTGGAGAACAGTAAGCCTGCCATCCACAGTGCTTTCCGCTGGTCCCACACAGTGCTTGTACCTCTAAATATGGTCCCCTGTCCTGAAGCTTCCTGCTTTTTACCTCTTTTTTTTATTGGGGGGGGGGGAGGCGCAACTGACAGTCCGGCGTGGAGCGCTCTTGCGTTAGCAGCTCTGCGGAGAGCAACCAGGCCGGAGTCGTACCGCGGTTTTAGGCCTACTTTTCATCCTTCATTGTTATCTGGTCGCTCTGAAAAAGCTCACAGGTGTTTACGCGAGTCGGACAGGAGAGAGGGTTTTGAGTTACACGTGTATTAAAGCGCAGGATGGGGTGGGGTGGGTCGGGAGGGAGGGAGGGAGGGATAAGCCGTTAATAGACGCGGGATGTCCCGTTGGGTTAGGGATGGAGAGTGACGCAGACCAGCCCTCTCCGTGTGCCGCTAAGGGTTTTCGTGCTTTATGTTTCACGGAGAACCCGCCCCGTTTCTGAGCAATAAACGTGATTTAGACCCGACGCAGCAGTGACTGATATTTAAACGGAGATTTGTGCGTCCGTGAGATTCTGTGCGTGTTTGTACGCGTCTGAATGTGTGGGAATTACAGTAATGAACAGGATTTTATCAGCGCCATAAATTAGGTTTAGAGTCGGCGTGGCTGTAAGCTTTATTTAAAGCAGGATTTGTGCTTGTCTGTGTGTGAGTGCGTGTGCTTTACTCTGTGTGTCTGTGTGTGTACGTGTGCTTGTCTGTGTGTGTGTGTGTGTGAGAGTGCGTGCGTGCGTGCGTGTGTGTGTGTTTGTCTGTGTGTGTGTGTGTGTGTGTGCGTGTGCTTGTGTGTGTGCATATGCATACGTGTGTCTGAATCTGTGAAGGTTTTCCATCAGATTTTAAGGAGTTATTTTTCCCCGAAAGGGAATAGTTTTCAGTTTAATTCAGTTCAATTTATTTTGTATTTTTTACTGAGAACGGTCACAAAGACAGATCACAAAGAAACACAAGGAAAACTGAGCGGAATCTAGGTCTGAACCCCCACAAAGCAAGCGAGGATAACCCCCCCCCCCCCCCCCCAACAGGGAGAAAAACACTCCGGCTGTGGTGTGAGAAACTCCCCAAAGGGAAGAAATCTCGGGAGGAGCCCGGATACAGGGAAGGAAGCCCCGCCTCCTGGGATCGGCCTGGTGCAGAATGAGGGGAGAACGGATGGTAACAGAACTATAATGAGGCATCTATCACACGGTGAGGCATCGCTTGACTTGAACCAACCCGCCTCACACCTCCACCTGTGCAGTGGTGAGCGGTGATTCCGGAAAGATCCGGACTCCAACGGGCCTCGCCAGCGGGTGCGGGGTCATAAACAGTCTCTTACTGTCACTCAGAAACCAGGCGAAGGGCCAAATAAAAAAGTGTTCGTTACACGGACTAATTAAGATTTCTTAAATTGTTTTTTTTTTTCCCGTAACTGCAGGCTAGCTGGGTAATACAGGACGGGGAACAATGCTAGGATCTCAAAATTTACGCTCCATCTGCAGGCCCTAAAGTCAAATTAAATTTTTTTAAACATTTTTATTTTCTTTAACTTTCTGGGGTACAGCGTTGGGCACCGTTTGTAATTCGGATCAGTGAGCGATCTGCCGAAATAAGAATCCTTCAACGGTCGTCTCCGCCGCTGTGGCCAGCAACGGGAGGGGAGACGGAGGATCCATTTCTCATACGGTCGCCGGCACCAGGTCTCCCCCTCCGGTCTCAAAAAACACGGGAGCGGGACTGAATTAAGACGGTTCCTCTCTGATTTAACGGGTCTCAGCGATTAATCCTACGCGTGTCAGGGCTGGGGGAAGCTGTAAATCTCAATTAGGGCTCGGTGAGGATGGCCACGAGCACTCATTAATTTGTCATTAAAACATCCACAAAAAAAAAAAACACACAACAAATGAAGCCTTTGAAGCACGGGAAGGCCCATCCAATCACAGCGCTAACGGGACCGGGCCTTATAAACCAATGGCGGGTCCTGAGAAGCTAAGGCACAGGGACACCGGGCCCCCAGACGGACGCTAAGATCTGAGCGCGGCTGAGCTAGCACGTGGGCGTGGCTTATCTTTAGTGTGTGTGTGTGTGTGTGTGTGTGTGTGTGTGTGTGTGTGTGTGTGTGTGTGTGTGTGTGTGTGTGTGTGTGTGTGTGTGTGTGTGTGTGTGTGTGTGTGTGTGTGTGTGTGTGTGTGTCTGTGTGTGTGTGTGTGTGTGTGTGTTTAAATAGCGCTCGCTGCTCCTGATTAATCGGCCCGGACGCCGTGATCAGATAGCGGCCCTTTTGTGAGCTTTAATGGCGGGAAGCCGGGTCCTCGGCGATGGCGGCCCAGTGAAAAGGCGATGACAGCTCATTAATAAACCGCCCTTATCGTTATTAAAGATGTTGAAAAGCAAGCATGGGACAGGGCGGCGAATGACTCACAGGACAGGCCACCGTGAAACTGGTCAAAGAAGAGGGAGGGAGGGAGAGAGGGAGGGAGGGAGGAAGAGAGGGAGGGAGGGAGAGAAGGAAGGAGAGAGAGGGAGAGAGAGGGAGAGTGGAAGAGAAGGAAGGAGAGAGAGAATGAGAAGCATGATTGAAGAAGAAATGGAGAGCAGAAGGAAGAGTGAAGGGAATGAAAGAGAGATGGGTGGAAGAGAAAGGGAGGAGAAAAAGAGAAAGGAAGAGATGGAGGGAGGGAACAGAGAGAGAAAGGAGGAGAAAGAAGTGGAGTGGGAGAACGAGGGGTGGCTGGCAGAGAGGTTGAGCGAGAGACAGGGAGAGCTGGAAGAAAGAGAGAAATAGAACAAAAGTGAAAGTTTACAAAAGGCGTGAAAGAAAGGCAGTGTTGGGTCAGGGGTAGATGAACAAATAGACTGCAGATGGCAAAAGCAGATGGCTTAATTTGTGCTGCTGCTCTGACGGAGAGTGGAGCTCTGTCTCCACGGTCTGTACTGAACACAGCCACACATCTCTCCAGCACCCAGGGCCTCGGGCTCGCAATGCCAGAGCCGGCTATTCAAAAATAATAATCATAATCATAATCATAATCATCATAATAATGCTGTCCATTTTAATGAAATCAGCAAAAGGCCAAGTAGGGGAATCTTTTATTTGGTCACGTGGAAGGACAAGGGAGCATTTCGCTCACCAGATGTTGCCACGGCGATTGTCATTTACAGTGACACCGTGTGAACCCTGTAGTGTTGTAATGAGAAGATTGGAGATTGCTGAAGAGGGAATGTGACCGTGTGTGTATGTGTGTGAATGTTTGTGTGTGGTGTGTACGTGTGCATATGTGTGTGAGTGTGTGTGCACTATTTTGTGTGTACCCTTTATGGATTTCTTGTCACCCTGTGCCGTGTGTCACATGATCAGTGGAATGGCTCTTGGTGGTTCCGGAATGCTGGGACTGATCACTCTGTGGCTTTGATGGAACCACCACTTCCCCAAAGTTCACATCTGTTGCGCGTTTAATTCCATGCATGTGAACTAATCAGCTTCTGGTTTCAGACACTGGTGTTGCATTTTTTGTTTCAGTCACTCCTGCTATTGTTGCTGTTATTGTTGCTTTTGAATTGTTGCTGTTGTTGTTGGCCTAAAGTATTTGTTTCTAAAGTATGAAGAAATACCTGTTGGACAGACCTTAAGCCTGTCACCAGGCAGACACACAGGTGCAGTGTATCTGAGCTAAGCAACTTCATTACAGATAATATAAAATACAGGGTATAGGGGGTGGGGCTTGTGGAAATCAGGAAAATGTCATACTAAAATCAGGGCTATCATTATTGTACAGTTTTGTGCAGGGAGAGCCCCTCTGTCCTCTGTTAGACCCCAGCTCGAGAGACAGAAATAGAAGAAAAAAGAAACAACCTACCTCTAAACTTGCACTTTTGTCCTACCACAACACTTGGGCCATTCCACACAGACAAGCCAAGCAATTTGGCTTAATCTATATTGACTGCTTGTCGATGACCTCATCCTGTATGCATGACGCGAAGCCTTTTCCTCCCAGACTGCCAAACTAAACAACCCTATTTTAACTTTTTTCTTTTAGTGACAGAAGTTTCTTTGCGTCACTCTTGAGCAAGATAAATGTGGCTTAAGGTGTGTGTGTGTGTGTGTGTGTGTGTATGTAATTGGCATAGTAAGGCTCAACATGACTGATTTTGTCTGTTGACTGAGTAGCTTACAGTCTTTATAATTCTTTATTCATTAACGACTTCGGATGTATATATTTTATTTCTGAATATATATCGTTTAGTAGTTCATAAATTCAGGCTGGAGAAGAAACGCTGGTGTTTAACCTGCGGCAGTGACTGCAATATAAATCCTAGACTGTAAAAAAGCAGTAGTCGTTAGAAGAGAGCGTTTTCCAAAACCCACTGAAAAAAAAAAAAAAATCAGTTAGCGCCTGGGGGACAGAAAGGTTCTAAGCGATACACCACCAGCTGGGTCAATTTTTATTCCTTTGCTTAATTAACGATACACGGCTTTGGGCCAAATGTACCGACGTTTCAGCTCTGGCTTCACGCAGGGGCTTTCCGTCCTCCGCGCGCTTGCCTGCGTGCGTACGTGCAAGCGAGAGAGAGGGAGTGTGTGTGTGTGTGTTGTGTGTGCGTGTGTGTTACCCTAATCTGCAGTAGCATGCATTGGGAGAGACATGCTGCGCGGAACTGTCAGAAAGAGGAAACTGGAACAAAGGTGAAGCAGGCTAACTGTCCCACACCAAAAGACGACGTAATATTCTATAAACAAATATCGCATTGTTAGGCCTAACGGGAGTAGCATAGCCTACTATTGAAATAATCGAATTGATGACATTTTCTATTGTCACCCACACCCTTTTGATTCAGCCTCCTCACGTCCAGTTACAATGCGTTCAATTAAGCCCTGATTAATGTTCAGGCTAATCTTTCCACCATTGTTTATAAACTCACTTACCGCTTTGATTCTTTAAAAACACTAATGTATTTTTTTTTCAAGCTTTCCGGACACCAAACCTCAGTCTGTCATCGGCAGCAGTGAAAGTGGTATTCTGTTACCTCGGCAGGCATATATGGTAATTGTGGTCCTTTAAAATGAGCTTTTCTTACAAGTTTGATTCGGCAGTTTTAATTCAGATTTAAAAGAAAACTGCAGCTAGAGCTGTGCGTGTAGCCTATCGTTTCTTCAGCGTTATTCCAATGCAGATGTGCAGGCTAATTTATGATACGCGCCTTTTAAGTCAGATCGGGTGTCTCGGCTTGAGTCCCGGCATTCCTGTTCCCGTATGTATTCGCTCTCATTTCTGTGTTTATCCTGGCGATCCTGTCAGTGCCGCATCACAGACACTCCGACACTAGGAAAATCCCCGGCTGATTCCGCTTAATTCTACCAAAAACAGCACGGCCCGTGCACGAATAAAACGCACTCTGATGCGCCATTGTTCTTCAGACAGAAACGTTTTATAACATGTTTTAAATATCAGCGGTAATGGAAGAAA
>NC_057942.1:39026470-39051470 GCF_018555375.3 Anguilla rostrata | reverse complement strand
GTCGAGTGGAAACTCACGGGTTTATGGTCACCGTTGTTATTTGGGTCAAGTGGACTTTAAGATTCTGTTTGCTTCGCGCACTTTTGAACCCAACAGTCACTGTGAGCCTTTTTTTTCTTCGTGAATACATTTGGTCAGTTCTGGAATGAAAGGCATAACCATGTTATAAATATATATTTTTTCTGGAGTTACCAGAAATATGCTGAATCGCAGCAGAACCTCGCGGACGCACGTGATCTGAAAGCGGCAGGGGGGCAACCGAATTTATATCCCATGTCCTAATGGCTATAACGGAAAGCCGTGTATGACAGCGTTGTTCATTTCCCGTATCGTTAATTGCCTGGACCGACAGCCGCGTAGAATGAGGACATTAATATTGGTCTTCTTAACAGCGTCAACGGGTTTACATCACATTCTTTCAACTGCGCGTGCCGCACGTTTTTTTTATGGAGAAGAATGGTAGTTAGCGTGCACACGGAGGTGTTTTAAATGCTCAATTTATACAGTCGAACCTCAAGAAGACCCTTACCCCTTCAGATTTATACTGTTATTAAAGTGAACAGGGGCTATTACGATCTTCTGTTTATTCATTATGAATGACGTTAGCCTACTGGTTTGGTGCTCATTTCCTTTAGCAATGAATTTTAACATATGCTTTAAAATTTCTGCTTTTGAACAGAAATGAAGTACATTGCGCACTTAAGCTGTCCAAGAGAGTGTGAGTGTTAACATGGAAAACGCAGTCAGAAAATGAATAAACTGCGGTTAATTGCAGATTAATCTTCTCTGAACGAAACTGACAAGAAGTTAATATCCCTTTATTGTCTGTTCTTTCTGCGGAGTACCCATTAATTCTGTTCGCACCAATGACGGACTTTTTTCATTCTATTATTTATATAATTGTAATAAATGGGAGATGAACACCAGTTCTTTTCTCCGTTTCTAAAGGGGGAAACTTGCGGGTGTCCCAGTCACTGTAATGACATTGTATGTATTGTAGTCGGCCCCATTAAAATAAAGTCACATTCATCTTGGTGACGAAACCACAGCGGACACAAAATAATTCAAGCTTTTGTTGGTGCGGCGTCTTAATACCGCCGCGCGCCAAGTAACTGGAAAAAAGGACGTGCCTCTTAAACAAAAGATTCCCGAAAGAATCGAAGGGGAGACGTAAATTCCGCGCGCGCAGCACTGATCAGTGCGATTCGTAATTTGATGAGACTTTGTTTCTCGGCGATTATAGCCGCGTAGGCTGAGGGAGTTCGTGCTCGCGTCTCCTCAGGCACGCCATTTATCACCAAGCTCCAGGCCAGGGCGCGTCTTCAATGAAGATCAGTGTTGCTCTGCTCTGAGAAGTGTGTGGCTACAACAGAGGAGGCCGTGAAATGACGTACGCGAACGTGTTCTGTGATCAGTACCCCATTAGATATTTTAAATACTTCCACAATCACTTATTTTACTTAAATACTTTTGAGTTCTTAATATAAACGTGTTTGCAAACATTAAGTTAAACAATACACAATCCATACGGGGCGTTAAATAAAAAATGAAACAAGTTGTAGGCGACTGTAACTTTACATTCATGTCAAAGAAGTCTATAATTTGTAAAAGTTTATATGTTCTCAGCAGGTTTTATTAATTTGCAGGCCTAGTTAATCAGACCCATATGAAAACCAAAATATTTTTCCAAAGTTGAAAAAATGTGGTGTGATAAATTAATTTTTTTCTTCTGCTCCTGTAGCCTGCAGTTGTCAGTCTTCTCGCATGTGATCTTCCTAGAGGGACCTCACAATAGAAAGAACACAATGACATCATAACTTACATTGTGATGTTGCATATTGTGACATCATAATATATCTAGACCATGATTCCGCTGTCTCTGCCAGTCACCAGGCCCAAACAGAGATGCACGGATCTATGCAGACACTACAGTGACACTTGTTTGTTCTTTTTTCTGCAGCACCACAAACCACTCAAGGAACAAATGTGACAGATGTAGGTCACAGAGGGAAACAATACCATGTGCCCTTGTGAAGGGCTATGTGTTCCTCTGCAAAGTTCTCAAAACTGCGCTCAAAAAAAGTCCAAGGGTTGGCACTCCCAGAACTGCAAAAAAATAAAAAGTTGATTAACAAGGTCTTAAATTACTCTGGATTGAGCAACACAAGCAATTAGCTGGCATGGCTGTTCTGGTGTTTTCTGTTCCCAGCGACTGCAGGGCCCTGTGGCTACTCCGTGCGTTAATTTGACAGGAATTTTCTGAAAACTGTGAGAAACGGAGCAGGCATTTCCCCGATGCTTCCCCTGTCTCTCTCCCTCCTGTGCGTTGTGGGTTGTGTGTGTGTGTGTGTGTGTGTGTGTGTATATCACGGGGGTCATTAATGCTTCAGGCAGCTCTCATCTGAAGACGCTGATTTGCTTCGCTCTCTGGAAGGCTGTCTCGCGCTTTCCGTCTCCACGGGGATTTTTTTTAAAAAAACCTATGAAATGAAAATTTTCTCTCTTCTTTCTTGAGAAAAAAAAAAGAAAAAAAACTTTCTGGCATTCCAACATCAACAGCCGTCACTCTTTGCGCTAATAAAGTTTAGCGGGATGGTTTTCCGATCAGAAACGCCGTCTCAGCACCAAGACCACGAGCCACGAGTTACAGAGACGCTTTAAAAGACGCCCCCATAACCCCCCCCCCTCCCTTTCAAAAGCACTCTGTGATCCACACGGACTAAGTCTGCAGTTTGGTTCAGCCAGCAGATGTACTCTCTAGCTTATTTAAGAAAGAGAGGAAATGGTTGTAGGAAAAAGGTGTAGTGAAAGAGACGTGGTGCTTATGTGAAGATCATGTGAAAGATTTAAGACTTTAGTCGTCTGTTCTGTTAATGCTGAACAGGACTCTGACAAGGCTCCGTTGGCCCGCTTCGACCAATTAAAAGCTAGGAATCCCACCAATCGACCAATAGGCAACGAGACAACTGGCGTCTGCCTGACAGAGGAAAACGGGGGGACGTTGCCAGCGCGATATTCTAACCAGGACTGTGGACTGGGTTCAGTTCCCCGTTCCTCCTCAGCTTTGCCACACAGTTAAAGGCTAAAGAACCATGGCTTTGGTCCTTCGGTCATTTGAGTGAGCGGTTTAGTGAAAGGTTCAGTGGGGATTGTAGGCTTCGCAACCCTTGGGCCTGTTTCTAAAGTCAAAATTAAGGACGGAAGTTGATTGGACACAGGCCCGCTACACGGCTCCCTCAGAATTAGTGTCTTAGCGTTTGTGCTGTATGTCGCCACCGCAAGTCGTCGTTGTCGTGGAAACGCCTTGCGTTTGTTGGCGGTACACGGTGGCTTTCGTACGCGGGATGAGGGGGACGGGGATGGGGTGGGGTGGTGGGGTGGAGGGGGGGGCTGTAGAACACCATGGCGAGATGACCAGCTGGAGCGAATCAGGGAGACGGAGGCGGTGGGGGTGGGGGGGGGCTTTTCTCGATAAATCCCGCTGAATTTATCACGCGGGAGACAGCGTGAAATAAACGGCTCTGTTGCTGGAGAAATAAACACCCGCATCACCTGGCCGGCCATCGCCGCCGCGCGGCCCGGCGGGAGCCAAAATGGCCGCCGAGACGCCCCAGCCGCTCCGGGGGAATTTCTCCTTCCTCTAAATAAAAAAAGAGGGGCGCGGTATCTGGGCCGTTGAAAGCTGCTGTGTTCCGCAGAAGCCGAACAGCTGTTCTACACGGGCTGGCTGATAGGAGACTGTAGAAGAATGTACCTATTATTTCTTTATCTTTTAACGCCAAATCCCCGCCTAACCCCCCCCCCCTCCGCCCCGTTAAATGTGACCTAGTTTGGAAGGCACAATTCCCCTTTGCATTATCAAACTGCCACAGTGATAACAAAAACAAGCACTTCAAAATAATATTGCATTACCATGGAGCAAGCGAAATTCTCCATGAGAATGGGTAAAAGCATTCCCAATCCCAAAACGACTTTTTTAATACTGGACATTTTCAAATAGAGAGACACACACACACACACACACACACACATGCTCTCTCGCTCTCTCTCTCGCCTTCTCTCGTTCTCTCTCTCACACACACCACAGTTCACATAATAACTGAGGGGGGAAAAGAAAACTTTGGATGATGAATGAACTGATGATGAATGGTGATGACTGCTGAATAACCCAGTCCTTTTCCTCCTCTTCCCCGCTAGAATGTTCCAGAACTTTACACTTCAATCATGTTTAAAAAAAAAAAATTTTCTTTAATTTTTTTTATTTATTTATGTCACTTTTTATTTAATTTTTAATTTTTTTTGTTTTTGTGCATGGGCCCGGCTCCATAAAACCGTCCGCGGTGACACGCATTCCCCGTACGGACCGCTTCCCAGCATGCATTGCAAAAAAAACCCGCCACGCCGCTCGTGTGGCCCCGGGGCCTGCCATTCTGTTCTGGAGCGGCAGGCCCCGGCACCCTGGACGGATTCTCGCCCGACGCTCCCTGGGACGTCCCGACCTGTCAAAAGCCGAGAGGGAGGCTCGGATGACAAATTGGCACGTGCTTCATGGCTGGCTGGCTTTTGGAGAAGCGCTCTGTTGCTTCTCATTGGCCGGACAGGTCCCCTCACGTCTCGCGTCTTCTTCTTCTTCTTCTTCTTCTTTGCCGCGGGCGCGCGGACGGAGAGCTAACAGCTGCCTCCGCCCCGAGGACCCCCCCCACCCCACCCCCCCCCCGTCATCATCTGCATTCGGCAGGGGTGGCGGGACGGGCAAATACATCCAATTAGCACCCTGCATCGATCGCCCCGCTGTTCTCTCGCGACTTTGGCGAGCCAAGGTGTCCGCTTGCTGTGACAGTGGGGGCAGGGGGGGCGTGAGGGGGAGCTTGAAGTTTAACAGCGGTGTGGTTTTAAAAAAGGTTGAGCGCGTTCAGCACCACGATACATTCTCTAGTTAAGCATTAGATTATCCAACCAGACAAATGTAACTACAGTAATTGTAGGCAACGACTATCCTGACTGGCTCCGTGTAATGAGTTTTGCACACACACACACACACACACACACACACACATGCACAAACACACACACACACTCACACACACACACATGCACAAACGCACACACTCACACACACGCACACGCACACATACGCAAACATAATTCTTAACGCTGTTGCTTTTTGTGGGTGGGATTTTTCATATCAGCAGTAATGTTGTATTAGCTGGCGGCGTGCCACAGTGGTTGCAGGTTTGACTCCCAGACGGGTGTCTGTAGTCTTATCTGTGACACAGTCTTTTCAGCCACGCTGCTTCAGTAAATATCCAGCTGCACAAATGGAAAATGTCACTAATTCATGCTGTGTTATTTACCCGGGAGAAAGGGCATCTGCTGCTGCCAAAGGAATAACCCAACGCCCTTCCCAACTGATCCTGGAGCAGTGTGTTTAGGGGGTCCACCTGATGAACAGGTACACTGATCACAGATCAGTTGTCGGGGGAGGGGGGACGGAAAGTACTAGAACAATGTGCTTTGGGGGGGAGGGGGGGTGTCTTTCAGTCAACAGCGCCGTATCATGATGACACGTTGATACCACGACGACCTTACTTTCAAAAGACTCCAGTTTACACAAGCAGTACAGTAGGATCATCTGTGGTTTAAGGAGTGGTGTTTTCAAGGGTTTTGGGGGGGGCGGTGGGGGGGGGGGGGGTTAAGCACTCCTGCCCAGCTTGTCAGTCCAATGCTGTTCCTCTTCTACCGCCAGACCAGAGGCAGGTTTTCTTTATGGAAATCGGGTGGCACTTAGAGGTCAGGAGACAAAGTGGGATTTGTCCTTGTCTTAGAATACTTAACCTAAATAAACACCGGCTTTGCCAAGACCGCCGCTCACAAAAGGCAGCCGTGAAATCAATCCAGAACTACAGAATCTCCAATACCGTAATAATCCTCCCGTGTATGTCTGAAATGCGTTTTTTCTCTCTCTCTCTCTCTCTCTCTGTACATATACTGTTAAAAAAAAAGAAAGAAAGAAGAAAACCATTAGCACATGAACAGTGCATCTACTGCACGTCAGATGCTATTCTGTAGTACTTTGCCTTTTGAAGCGGCATTGCCCAACCAATTGCTTTTCAGATCATCAAATGCTTTTTTTCCTTCGTCTTTTCCCCCCCGTCTTTTTCTGCACTCGCAGATAATAGGAATCACGCCGATCCGAAAATGAATCAAATCTTTTGACAAAAGCGGCTTTGAGGCGGGAGGGTGGAATTTAAGAAGTCCGCAAGGAAACTGTGCGGTGTACAGTCTGCTTACGCTGCGCTCCGTTGACCGGATGAGTCACTTTTTTTGTTACATCTTCAGCTTCTGAGGCACATGACGGAGAGCGTTGCCCTGAAGACGCTGATTGGCGACGGAATGCTTTTTGTTTACAGTCTTCAGAAGTCTTTGAGGCGAGCAGCAGAACTGAGCCGATTAATTCTGCTAACATGCAATGGGAGCACTTTAAAAAGCCTCGTAGATCCTGAAAAACGCAGTCTGGGCCATCTTTGTCCAAAAGGGAAAACGAAAATAAATTAACAGCGCACAGCTTGTGCGTGTGGTGTCTAATGTCAATCCTTGTATGCTTTAGGACAAAGTATCATTTTTAGGTCTCACTTTTAGATTTGTTTGGAGTTTTAAAAGGTGACCTCTAAATTGTTATTTTATTAGCCGGATCAGTAAGTTCATGAACAAGTATCACTTTACTGGAAATGGGTAGGGTACCTTACTGGAACACACAGTCGGAAATTACTTTTTTTTAATCCAGAAAGAGTAATTTGATCAGTCAAGTTAATCTCTCACAAACTCACAAATGGCAAATGGTTGCACAACTCTTTTCTCCTATTTATTTTGTTGGTTGCTAAACTCAACTCAAATTGTTCATGAAGAAAAAAAGTAGTTTAATTTGAGTAAGTTTAAGGCAAATGTTTATTAAATCCACACCTACATAATATAGTATATATTTGGCAGAATTGCAATGTTTAATAAATGTTCTGTTTTTTTATTTTATTTATTTTTTCACGCCACAAATTATTGTATGACCCCAACGTAAAAATGTCTGAAGAGAATAAATTAAACTTTTAAACATGTTTACATTTTTTTTTCAAACCAGTGTCCACATTATATAGCAAGTGCCCTCACAACAGAGCAATTCAATTTCGCATTTAAATCGACGCGATAAACATGTTCTACTGTTTAACTGAATTTAACGACAGCAGCAGCTGATAGTCTTTCTTCCGTCACTGCGTACGTGGTGCGCGAGGACTCCATGGGTATTAGGCACAGACACGCGGCCCCGCTCCCCGCTGTTGTATTTCGACACTATTTATGACCGTTCACCGGGTCGCGACCGGGACTGAACCGAAACTATCGTGCCACAAAAATCTAACGTTTCAGGAGGTGCGAACTTGAGACGTAGGCGAATAACCTGCCGCCTCAGATTACACCGTAAATCATTTTTATTTTCTATATATTTTTTGAAACGTTTACTGCCTTCTACAAAACGAATCCCAACTATATCGTGCGCGGGAACACACACTGTAGCGGTCAGAATTCACTCTGGCCCGTCTACACTCATCCGAAGCAAAGAAGTTACACTTTATTTAAGCTGAAAGCAGCATTACTTCATCTAGTGAAGTAATATGGTTCGGGTTTGTTTAGAATAGAAACGTATGCGAATGCTGAAAAATAATCAAAATATGAATTGTAAATGGGGTGTATGCGGCGTCACGTTCTTGGCTGGATTTTTACATTCTTTATTCCATCATATTTGTTTCCACTGGACCTTGTATCATTTATGTAGTCATACATTTACATATACTGGAAAAAATATAAATTACAACACATAAGCATTGGCTAAAGGGTAAACTATAAGAGATTCAGAAGATAATTTTTTTTATGGATGATAAATTTAGTTCTTTGAAGTTTTACATTTTTTCAGCAGATAAAAAGACCATGGCAGCATCGGAAAGGCTGTTTTATCCCCCCCCCCCCCTTTTGGCTTTGAAGGCCAGAAAAAACGGTTGAGTTTCACTAGAATTGCCTTTTCAATACATTTTCCTGAGTTCAGGAGAGGGGACAAGAGCTCGATAACCGGTAACATTTCTCGCGAGCACCTCTTAGCAAAAGCGGCGGCGACATTATCTTTGCGCTAAATGTCAGAAGCGAGATCGAGCCGAGTGTTCACAGGTCTCAGCCCGGGTGACTTTTCAAGCGCTCCCCTCCACATCCTGCATCGCAATGCTGAGCGCGGCTGACCCAGACCCCCCCAAACCCCCCCCCCACAACCCCCCCAACCCCCCCCCTCCAAACAAGCGCAAGTCAATTAGACTGGATGACTTATAACAATGCATCGCTCGAAGCTAATGAACAGAAAAGCTAGCTGCCGTCGCGGCGTGTTTTTTATGAAGGACTGTAACAGAGCAAAGCGACACGGTGAAGCACTCTGGGCCTCCACGCTGCAGCGCGACTGACGGCACGAGAGCTGTTAGCGCATTCCTGTTAGCGCATTCCTCCCAGAATGCTCTCTGCCACGCC
Source organism: Anguilla rostrata (assembly GCF_018555375.3). Taxonomy (NCBI): domain Eukaryota; kingdom Metazoa; phylum Chordata; class Actinopteri; order Anguilliformes; family Anguillidae; genus Anguilla; species Anguilla rostrata. The sequence continues at coordinate 39,042,917 of NC_057942.1, read as the reverse complement.
GTCTCACTTGTGCGTCGTTAGCGCCAGTTAGCGCGGACGCTAGCGTCGCTCCCCTGGAGACCGAGCAGGAGGAGTGGCGTCCGCCGATCGGCTCGCCCGGCTTCCCGTTTGTCTCGGCGTTCCCGGACCCGGCCCGAGAAGTCCGGGGGTCGTGAGGGGCGCGGTCCAAACCCCCCCCCACAGCAGACCTGTGTGTCCGAACAGCCAAATGCTGTGCAAGAGGCCCAAAAGAGAAAAGTAAAATGGTAGGACAAAAACAGTAAAATGTGCTCATGACATCAGTTGATTTCACAATGAATGCTTCACTGAGCAATTACTTCTGGTTGGGGTTCCTCTTTACCCCCCCCCCCCCCTTGTTTTGGGCCTTCCTTCCCAGGTGCAGTCCTGACAGACACCTGTCGCAACAAGGCAGGCTGTTAAAATGGTTACCGCGCCGACCGCAGACAGACCGGGCTTCCCCTGCCTGCCAGGGGGGGGTTTCCCCCGGTTGTTTTCCTTCAGCCAGCTGCATCAGAAAGCAGCAATGCGGTTTTTTACACCACGCTGCACAGACACAGCATCCCCAGCAGGGGGCAGTGTGGAGTGACCCTTCGCCGACTGTGAGGCCTGCTGCTTAAATATGCATTTCTGCCCTCCAGCAAGGTGCGGATCCAGAGCTGCTCAGACAAGAGTATCCTTCACCGCAAGAGCATGAAAGGACCGCAGCTTCACAAGACACGATCGACCGTTGCTACGCAAACAAACATGACAGAGATCTCCCTCTCCATGAGCAGGCCCCTGAGTCACCTGCCTGGGGCTGCCACTGTGTTAGTTTGTCACAAAAATTGCCCTGGGTGCCCACATGCTACCACTGAGCGACACTTAATTCTCCTTAGAGAACTGGCTCCCCTGTAGTACTATGTGGCCTGTAGGGTGTCGAGTAAGTCAGCAGCTCTCTTGTAGGACCATGTGTGTCCTGTAGGGTGTAAAAGAGTCACTGGCTCTCCTGTAGTACTGTGTTTGGCCTGTTGAGTGTAAAATAGTCACTATCTCTCCTGTAGTACTTTGTGTGGCCTGTTGGATGTAAAACAGTCATTGGCTTTCCTGTAGTACTGTGAGGCCACAACTCACAGGAGGTTGCTGGTTTGAATCTTAGAGTGGGTTTTGTGTGCTGTGCTGTGCAATGTGTTGGGTAAAGGGGTGTCTCCTACAAGCGGAGTAGATGGTGTATTTATCAGATTAGTCCTATGCGACTTGGGAAGGCTTTTGAAGCCTCCAGCCACACGTGCAGTTCATTTTATAATAGTAAAAAAATCTTATTTCAATTTAGCAAAATGACTTCTTTTTTAAATATGGTATTATTCTTCCACATTCTGAAACTGGAAATCTAGAGAAGCCACTGGATCCTGTAGCTTCGACTGCAAGACTAGATGTTGCTTTTTTAGGGCATTGGGAAAAGAATTCAATGATAGGCCACTTACCCGGAATGTGGGTTGAATGTGGTGTAGTGATTTTAGAATTTGTGCTTTCAGCTTTAACCCGACTTGGTCAGGTCCCAGATGAGTTATTGCCATTGTTCCCACGAATATAATTGTTTTCATGAATGCGGTAAATATACGGCTTTTCAAGTAGATAACACATTACATAAAAACATTGCGTCGGTTTTGGCCGCCTGAAAATTACAACGACATTCAAAATTGACCGTTAATTTTTGAAGAGACGTGAGATATTGTGTGCATGTACGGTTCCCTGCTAATACGCACGAATTCAACGCCGCCAAACACTTCCCCCCCCCAATCCCCCCGTGACCCGGCGCGGGATGTCTGTAAGGATGGACACTAGTGATACAGTGTTCCACTGCGCGAGCTGCACACCGCTTTGTCCTCGTGACAGCTTATAGCTCTTTTATTCTGTGCACAAAATAAAAAATTAATAAATAATTAGATCAAATAAATAAGAAATATATATATCCACTACACCCCCCCCTCATATGCAGAAGACCGCGAATCAAAGTTGCTTCCGTTTTAATTCCCTCTCGTGAAAGTTTTAACCTTGCTTTTGAATTAAGTCGAGCAACTTTGACGGTCCTCTACCTGACGCCTAAAACGTGCAGTGAACAGAATTCGGCGGGTGCGTGCCCCGGTATTTCCGTCAAACACTTTGCCTTGCTTCCACTACGCGGCGTCTGGGCGCTTTCGATACAGTAACAGGTTGCCGGGACACCACTTTAATGTAAGCATTAAGCGCGATGTAATAAATGGTGTTTTTTTTTTGGCGTCAACACGCATTTATCTTGAAGTGAACGATATAAAACTTTATAATAAGACATGGACAATCTTAGTTCAAATTTCAAACTTTGTTCCCAAGCTCCGTACATTTTAACTAAGCTTGTGAATTTGGATTTTTGTGGTGAATTATTTTCAGTTGCATGAACAAAATACAATAATAATAGACCATCTCTAAATTAAATTTTTAAAAAATTGTGTTCTAAGTGATATATAATATTTAATGTATATTGTATTACAAATTTATATAGGCCACGTTAAACCGAGAAATTAAGTTAAATTTTTATTATTAGTATCATTATTATTATTTGTGACTATTAGTTTATAATAATAACAACAACAATAATAATTATTATAATTCTAGTTTTAATACATTAATAATAATAATAATAATAATAATAATAATAATAAGTAGAAGAAGAAGAGGAGGAGGAAGAAAAATTTACTCATAAGAATTATATACTTTCTACTTTTTATTGTTATTAGTAATAGTAGTTATAAAAGCGTTCTAGCTTTTTTAAAATATTTTTTTAAATCACCAAATGCATTTGAATTAGCTGGAGGAGTTCAACAGCTGACGGGGGGGAGCGGATATCCATGTGTGTATGGAATGTTGAACTGAAAATACGCAGAAATGTAAAAACTTGATAAGAATTCTAGTGAAGTTCAGTGACTTCGATAATAGTTCTCAGCTCAGTAAATTCTCAGAAAATGCATACCCACACATGAGTCTGCTGTTATATAGCCATTTTTGAAATATTTCTGATATCTTGCGATTTTTATATCGGATAAAACTAATTTCAATACCACCAAATTGATGTTTAGATGATGACGAAATAACAATCAATGAATACGTCAACTGCGTTATGATTTTAAAACACTCAACACTTACCGTTTTCCTCAGGAAAAAAACGTACACCTGTGTCCACCAGGTGAGAGAAAAAACATAGGCATCTTCAGCAGAACGAAGTTCGTATGAAGGGCAGCTTTGAAATCTAACGTAAACATTTCATCAGCATCGCAACAGTGAGCGAGGTTCATGCTGGAATTACCATGAAACCTACATGAGTACAGTGTTATTCTAAAGTTATAGTTTGAACAAGATATTTCTATAATTTTTAGAAGCAAAATTTGACGGATTTATTTATAAGTCTTGGAACGCTACCACGTAGTATGGGTTTGGTACACAAAATACATTAGAAAAAATAACTATAAAAACATGAATGTAGCGTTTCTGAGTTTAGTGGAATATATATATATATATATATATGTATGTATATATATAATGTTTTATATCATTCGTATTATATAAATATAATTTCCCATAATCAAAACTTGTTCAGATTTTTATAAGCTACTATCTTCTTTTGATAAAATCAATATTCTTGAACAAGCTATGTCTGCACCGCGCGAGTAGGCGACGCTGCCAATGTTTTGTTAATATGCTTGACAATTAAACGGCCTATAGATGCTTTTCTGGTTGATCTGCTATCGGTCCCTGTCCTAGCCGGTGATCTCCTCTAGTGGGAATGACGCTTTTAGCTGCCTTTCAGTAATTGAATTACTTTTGGGGTGTTGGGGGCGGAGTATGTTCCTGTGGGAAACGCCCCTTTCGAAACGCAAACCAATGAGGCAGCCCTGCGCGAGGCTGAAACCTAACCCACTCCTCGCGCAGTCGGCGAGCGCCTGCCTTTGGTCTCACCTTCTCATTCCGCCTGAAAACCGAACTGCGCGAGATAGCGCATGATCCGCGTTTGATTTCTCAGATCCGTATATATTTGGATGTGGCACTGGAATGCTCGCATTCGGATCCAGGATTTACAGTCGGGTGTTCGGTCACGCAGCACGTGAAAAAGCCTTTCGGTTTTTCGGTTCGGCGAAGGACTCGCTACCCCTCTGCAACGGCACTTACGAGACACGGCTGAGAGAGGACACGGCTGCTCCAAGCCGCACGGGGAAGCAAGTGGTAAGACAACATTGCAAAATACAACTCGAGTAAATGGGTATTTTTATAAATGGCGTTCAAAAGTTCTGAAAGAGATTTCAGAGAAGATGGACTTCTAATGTGAGCCGCGGAAATACGATACGCAATACGTTTTTTTCTTTTTTTAAATTTCTGGACTTGACCCTGCACTGTTGAATTTCCGCACGCAGTGACTAACTGGTTTTTGTAGACTTGGCACACAGCAAGCTACTTAAACGATTGCCCTGAAAAAAACGGAAAAAAACACTTGTACTGTGTTTTGGATGTTAAAACTGAATTTGCTTTTTCATTGACTGTTCTTACCGGATCGCCCCTCGAATTTTTTGGGTTGGGGAATATTGTTGCATCCCCTTGCAACTGCATGCGCTCAGGAACCGTGAAAACTGGTGCTTGTTGCTATGAATACCTGATCAAACGGAATGATCTCCTGTGAGCAGTCTTGTTCCTGAATGACACGGACTTTATACATTGACAATCATTGTTCGCCATCTCTTTTCCCAGTCGTGTATTAGCCTACAGCCAGTTATTCTGAGACTCAAAAGTGACGATCAATCAAGCATCGTCGCTGGTGCATGTTGCGATCATAAGGTCCTTGCGATTGGAATACGCCTCTTCGCCTACAAACTGACAAGTGCCCTTTCACACTCACACACACACACACAGGTTGAAAAAAAAAATCAAAGAGGGCTACAAATGTGAATGACAGTTGATCGCTTCTCGCCGAAGTAGCAGCTTGCTTGAACGCGCAGCAATTTCCCACCCCAGTTCGCCCCGAAGAGGATTACGTACCGAACTTCAGTGATGCTGCACGTGGAAATGATCATTCTCGTTTTTCTGATACTTTGGATGTGTGTATTTAGCCAAGAGCCGGGCTCCAAGGTGGTGGCCGACCGCTATGCCGTCTACTGGAACAGCACCAACCCCAGGTAAGTTTACATTTCAGCTGCGCACGCAGGCCTGGGACAGCTGCGGCTTACTAACTTGAGCCACTCGCTGTCGGGTGACGCGGGATCCGTTCAGCAAGACAAACCCCATGAATCGAGGAATGATGACTGTTAGAAATGTATAGCCTACTTGCGAAGCTAAGCCTGCGTGTCGCGAATCCTTCCCGGGGTGGAAGTCTAATCGTGTCCGTCAGAACTGGAGAACCCAAGGACTTAGTGTAACAAGGCATATAACCTGTAGTCAAGTGGGCTATTGAATTCTCTAGTTTAATCCACGCAGGCGTCTTCTGTACATATGACCTGTCAGGTTTGCTCTCGCGCTGCACCTGATTTTATTTTCCCAGCGTATGCACAAATATAGCTAATAGCATAAACCACGCGAAACATTTATTTTAATGTTGCCCGTGTGTCAAATCGCGCGTCTTTGGTATGCAGATATATAAAAAATGTCACATTTCTGCATGTTTCGCTGGGTTGAACCCAGACGCTGCATTGGAAGGCATTTCGTTTCCTTCACGCAGAGATCTATGACCAGAAACAAGCAAAATACACCAGCTCAGCTCGTTACATTCACGAGCCAATTTTACAGGTGCCCACGGATCAAATGCCGTGGCAGCATACAGCGCATATCGCATTTTCTCCAGGAATACATTTTCTGTCTTGTCGGTCACAGAATGAACGCGCCCCGTTCTGTTCGCTGGTTCTCCGCGCGGGGACAATCGGCGGACGGAGACGCCACACTGTTGCTGCTGAGCACGCGGTCGGCTAATGTTTTTAAATGAAACACTCCGTAATATAGTATAATAGAATAGTGTAAAACCCGGTATTTCTAGTATATTTTATAATTTCAGCTGATCATTAGAAACACTATATTTATATATCACAAATCACTTGAGTAGTCGCGTACAAAGAAATGTGAATATTTTGGATTCTTCCCATCCTTGGATCTCACAGATAATAGCCTTTACATGTTATTCTGTTATGTGTTTTTTTAAACCATGCCAGCGACGGGACTAATGTATATGAACAAAACTGTCAATTATTTGAATAGCTCGCTGAGTGCGAAAGGTCGCGCAGCGTTGCTCCTCGGGTTATCAGTGCCGTATGGTAGAGAATTTCCACATTGATGTTCGACTCGGGTCTCGTTTAATAGATTTATTTTTTTAAATTGATTTTTCTCTTGTTTGTGGGCTAATTCGCAGGAGGAGATCTCCTTCGTGGAGATGATGTGTCCATTAATTGCGCTCGTAATAATTGTGTTCCTAAGGCTTTTTCTAGACTTGCATTTTGTTTCTAGATTTATTTGTATGTGTTTGGATGGGCTTTAATGACGATTTACTTACCTCCATTCATATTGTATAGCGCAACCTTTGAACAACACCAAATCGGTTATTCTAGAAACACATATGCCTATTTATTTCTCTTGCTACATTTCACACTTTGTGTACACAGTGACGCAATTAAAAAATTGGAGCGCTACCGTTAGTTTTGTGACTTCGTTGTTACACGGGACTACTAGAAAAGTGTTTCCACTGACAAAGTGAACTTGTATGAAGTGGGCTGTATTTTTCCAAATAATGAGTTGCTCACTGTAAAACTGCATTATTCTTTTAACATTATAACCCAAATTTGCAGTTGTAGAAAAAACGTTATTGCTCATATTATGCTGTTGTATCTGAACTTGGAGTCCCGGGTCAACGCCCGCGTGCCTACGGTCGACCGTAACGCGTTCCGGTTGGAAGCTTAAACTGTATTCCGAAACTAACTGCGGACATTAACCATAATTTCAGAGTTAATTAAGCAGCTATTGTACAGATATGCATACATTCAGTAATTAAATTAATTAATTTAGGGCTTTGCACTACATTTAAAATGTTCTTGCATGTGTGAGATGTTTGTGCAAAAGTAAAGAGTTTAGCAAAGAACTTAAAACATTAAAGCGGTGTGGTGTCATCTCTTCGGTAGTCCATTCAGATAAGCATTTGCCTCGTAGATCGTTGGGGTGCGGCGAAATAAGTTAAACTATTGGCAGCATCTGGCCGTGAAGTAATTTAATATTGAAATAAAGTAAAATCAAATAAAAAAAGTTTGGATAATGTATGTGTTTCCACCAAACTTGCAAGGTGTAAACCCGTAAAACCATTTTGCGAGAGTGGATTGCATTTGCTGGTGCGTGACTTCGAAGCTCAACAGGGCGAAAGAAACCAACTCCGTTGAGTCAATACACTTTTTCCCCCATCCAGCGAAAAAGCCATTTATTGCGGCTCCAGTGCAAAAGATGAGCGCAAAATCGGCGCCTGGTTTTGAAGAACTCATCACGCCCAATATTTGCCGTCGCATTTGTGTGCAGCCGATTGGGAAATTCCAACCTAGCGTGGTGTAGGCTACACGTATTCAGACGAGGCACGTCCATGGACAAATGTATGCTACTCACTCACTGGTAGAGTCGAATAATAATTCATACATTTATGTTTCTAAATACGTATTTGGACGTGGACTTAATACAGCCCTTCCTGGAGCAAGGGATGTATTACAGTCACTAAGTTCTTGCGTAAGTGGACCTGTTATTTCAAATTAATATCTGTCTTTACTTGCCTATTGTATAGCCTAATGCATGTTTTCTAGGTCTACCCGTGGAAAACAGGCTAAGGAACAATCCATTTTAGCGTAGAAATTGATTAGAACTCAAAGTGATCTATTTAATATCGTCCCAGGTGGTATCTTAGACATGAAAACTGGAGACTGCTAGCCTGGCAGGAACCGGCCCGTGTCTGCTGAATTAGGTTTTTAAAAATTGCATTCTGTGGGAAGGTAATTGGACAAGTCACTAATCGCACACCGACTTTGTTGTGTAAATGTTTATAAATGTAGCTAGAATTTCCTGAGAAAAAGTTTAATTATCGAAAGCAACTGGTGGTTAACGCAGTAGGCAACAAAAAGGGCATTGAGTTCTAGATTCTCGTACCAGATAGGCCTACCCCTGCGTTCGGTGTGTTGCGGTCGTTATCGTTCGTCTAGGTTTAAGCCGACTGTTTATTTGCGCGTCGCTTTCTTCAAAAACGGACAGAACTAAGGCCCCAACCTTATCAGATCTGTTGCGTTGATAGACACGTTATCATTATGAAACGCATGTTTAAAAAGTGACTGGCCGTTCTGTTGGAAAAAAAAAAAAAGAAACACTCAAGTGCCTGTATTTTCTCTTTGTGTGAAAAAAGAAAGTTTCAGAATCAGGGCTAATAGTAAATATTAGTGAGAATTTGTAGTGAGAGGGGAGAAGGACACACACACACACACACACACACAGCAGTGCCATTGAAGGAGTAGGCCTACAGATGGTGAACTTGTGTTTACCCTGTAAAACACGAGTCGAAAATATATTTTCCTGGGACCCCTCTGTATTAGTGTTAGTTTGTAACTCGCCCGGAGAGAGGAAACAGGTTTTTTTGGGAGATTTTTAGGTGGCATGAGTCATTCTCTTTTGAATAATGGCAGCCTGTTTGACTCTATAGCCCCAGAGGGCATGGAGGAGAGAGAGAGAGAAAGAGAGAGAGAGGGAGGCAGGCAAATAAACATGTTCAGATGACTCAAGGAACAGCTATTTTGAATCAGCGTTTACTTGTCAAAAGGTTTCATTCCGACATGTGAATCTCCTCCCCTCCACCCGTGATTAAAAAACAAGGGTCGCTGATGAACTGTTGGCTATATAACATGCTGAAGATAATCTCTCCCCCCCCCCCCCTCTCTCTCTCCCTCTCCCTCTCCCACACACACAGTAGTATATAGATATGACCGAGCCAGCCAATCAGATCTGCATTCCTAATACCGTGTCACTCGGGTTTGGGGCGTGTCTCGTCGTTCGGCAGTTACTCAGGCGACGGGCGCGGGGCTGCGTAAGGAGTCTGTTTATTTAAAAAAATAAAAAATGGCTGTGAGCGAGCGAGGTGAACGCGCGTGGAGGAGTGCCGTGGTGCCCCCCCCCACCCCCAACCCCTCCTCTCTCAGGTCCTGCTGCTTTTCATTTAGAGTTTTTTGGGAGTTTGGGGGGGGCGAGGGGACTGCCTCTGCCTCTGCCTCTGCCCCGTGGGGGTGTTTGGACCTGAGCGATGTCTGGAGAGGAGGAAACGTGTTAACCGCTTAATTACTCTCCTGAACATCACCCCCACTCCCCCCCCCCCCCCCACACACACAACCCCAAAACCCAGAACCCTCCCAAGACACCCCAGAGCTTTTTCCAACATTAGTCAACTCTTAATGAAGGGATAGATTTTTCCTTTTTTTTTTTTTTTTTTGTATCCCAGGGTGCATTTGGGCCAGGGTCCACCACCGCTGTGGTGCTGATTGATGGGACCCCGCCCACAGCTGTGTCCCTCTGTCACGCTGGGCAGGCGTGTGATTGGACTGCTCTGGCGGTGGCGACGCTTGCTCGCACTGGGCATGCTCCGGGATGCGATGTTTTTTCGTGTCGTATATATCAGGCCAGAAAGCTGAGCAGTGTGGGCTTCGCAGGAAGTAAAAAGTAAAAAGATTAATAAATAAATCTGATGCTTTCATACCCAACTAGTTTTTCTTGTTTGTATGGGTCTTAGCGGGCATTTACTCCTGAAATAATGTGTCCTGTCACTCTTACATTATTATTATTATTATTATTATTATTATTATACAAATATTATTATTATATTGGTTGGTTGTGTGAAGAGTGTTTTGCGCAACTTGCAATAAAAAATAAAATGAAATAAAATAAAAAAATAGCAGCACAGCTGTGTAATAGTAATAGCAATAATAATAATAATAATATTTGGTTGCTTGACGAGTGTTTTCTGCTGCTTGCAATAAAAAATGAAATGAAATGAAATTTAAATTAAATTATTTAAAAAAAAAAAGAAAAAAAAAGAATGGCACAGCTGGATGCCAGCGTGGGTCAGGTTAAACATCTGGACTGAGAGAAAATGGCATGGGGGCCAGACACTAATACTTCTTCTATTATAATAATAATAATAATAATAATAATAATAATAATAATAATACTACTAATAATAATAATAATAATAATTATTATTATTATTAATTTTTTGGCTGATGTCCCTTTGTCTCCTGTACACAGGATGAGGCTGCTTTTGTAGAACATATGTGTCTCTCTCTCTCTCTCACACACACACACCACACACACACACACGCACACACACACACACACACACACACACGCAGAACGTCTCTGAGCCTTGGTCTTAGATGAGAAGCTGTGGCACAGTGCTCTCGGTGATGTAAGCCACATGGACAATAATGCTTCCCTTCCTCTAGCAAAGCTGCCGCCTTTCTTCTGGATATTACCACATAAGGCAAAACCTGCTGTCTCTCCCACCACCAACATCCACCCCCCCCCCCCATGCCCTCTCCCCTTTTACTACAATCCAGAATTCCCCCCCACCCACCCACCCGCCTCGGCTAGCTTAAAAAAAAAAAAAAATGTTTTTTGGATTTTTCTCAGTTTAAAATAAAAGAAAAGAAAGAAAAAAACGGAATACATTTCCTCAATCATAAGAAAAGATTGAGTAATGCGTCTGGTTTCGTGCGGCGCGCAGCTGGCGGTGGACGCGAGCGCCGGGCCCGTTTGAGCAGACAGGGCTCCGCGGCCGTTCTAGAACCGCGACGACGGACGGGCGCTAGGCGGAGAGACGGGCTCTCATTTTTTATTTTCTCGTTAGCGTAGCCAAAAGAGCTACGGTCGAGCGCTGCGCGTTACGAAGTGTTTTGCTGTCGTTCTTTATATAGCTCTGTAAAAGAGGGCGGGGCTTTGGTGGGGGGGGGGCGCAGTCTGTCCTGAAATCAGCCGTCCCATCTGGATCAAAGACATTACATTACATAGACATTACATTACATTACAAAGACCTGAACCGTGAGGGCGCTTTGTGGAAAAAGACGCTCTTGTGGTTGCGTTTGGGACTGGGTTTAGGTTTAAGGTTCATGTTGGTCACACGGTCGCCCCCACCTTTGTTTGACCGCAGCTCTTGCGGTCTGTCTCTTTGGCGGAGCTGAAAGGTCAGAGGTCAAGCGTAGCCCCGTCGGCCCGCGGCAGGGTTTCAGACGAAGCGGTGAAACCACGAGCAAATTTTGTCACCCCCGCGACCCCCGACGTCTCCAACCCAGACTCCCTCCATCACCTCTTTTCTCCTCCTCCTTAATGTCCCGCCATCCCCCCCCCCCTTTTTTCCGGCAGGCCCACGGTCAGGTCGGCCTCTGGTCCCCCCCCCCCCCCTCGTGGAGGTAAAGAATTTGGGGGGGGGCTGCTTTGGCCAGGTAAAATCAGCTGTGACCCTCGGAGCGCCCAAATCCAGCTCACCCTGTACGTGTCCTCGCTCTCTCTCTCTAACGCGGAAGATATTTATGAATATCAATATTTCCTCTTCATTGCAGCGCTCGCGCGTGACACGTTTACTGCAGCATTGTTTTCTTTATGATTGTGGCTTTGTTTTAATGAAGTCAGTTTCCGTGTCTTCGCTGGCGTTCGGTATGACCTCATTCTGTGCACTGTGTTAAAGCACAGAGCCTGGAATAAGGGTTGATGATAGATAGATGTACTAGGTATAAATCACGAAAAAGAAAATATCCCTGTAACACTAAGATTCAGTGCTCGTTTTAACTTAAACCAAAAGGCAAAAATGTAAGATCAAGTATTTCAGGAAAAATGCTTTCCAATCTTCTCCCACTAACCCGTGAATTAATCATATTTTTAAGATTTGTAGTTTTTTTCGGTAGACATGAAAAACCGCAAGATATGTTTTTTTTGGTTTAGTAAAATTTTTACATTTTTTCTGTTTATTTCTGATGGCACAGCATCTCATCCTCATAATGAGAAATTATGGGCTGTCTGTCCACACTTTTTTTGATCGCTTGCAAAAGAAATCCCCTGACAGAACTAAATAAAAAATAAAAAAATTCATTTTTCCCTTTTCAAACAAGACAATAAAAGGGAACATTTTGTTTGATGAAAATATAACCCCATGCTGTTAATAACATATGCTGTTTTCATATTAAAACTGTCCTGAAAAACGCACTGGGGTTATACCAGTTCTGCATCTGAGAGAGAGTGTGTGAGTGTGAGGGAGAGAGAGAGAGAGAGAGAGAGAGAGAGAGAGAGAGAGAGAATGGCTGCTCGTACACAGTGCATTTATAAATGCCGTTGGAGAAAGATGGGGTTGGGAGGGGGGACCCCAAAAATGATCAATCTCCACTCTGGCTCCCTCTGCAGTGGCCGAGATGGGGCTCTTGAAGGTAGGACTCTGACCCTCAAATCTAGGTCACTCAACTGCCAATCAGTGAGGCTGGCAGTGGGAGGGGGAGGGGCTTGGTGTTGTGGCATGCCTTGCGGATAAGAAACCTAAAAAAATCTAAACGAACGAACGTCAAATAGACACGCTAAGCGCTCAAGGTGTGGAAGGGAGCGGCGATGCGACCGTAGAGACATAAAGCACACGTTTAATTCAACTGGAAGTTCAGAAAGTACATAATAAATTTTTTAAAAAAAAACGGTTTTATTTATTTAATCTATATTTGAGTGCTGATTCTGTCGTTGTTTCCTCCATCCGAAGCGCTCAGACAAACGAGGACAGACGTGGCCTACCGAGCGCGTGCAGACGCTCGGATTTCCTCTGCGGTTTCTCTGACAAACGTGTGAAAAATGTCGAAAAAAAAGACGAGGACAGGCTGGGACCGTTAAGGCTCGTGAGCGTGCGCTTGCGAGTTCGGTCCAGCGGGGGGCGCTGATTTAAATTGGCCCCGGCAGGACGGAGAGCGGTCGGTCTCCTCGTTTGCACCCCGTCTCAGGCGTGATCGATAACGCGGAAGCAGACGCGTCCCGTGGACGGGAGAGAGAGCATTAGCGAATATTAATGAATATTACGAATATGAATTATTGACAGGAATTATGGGCGGACGCTCTCGTTCCTCTTAAACAGTTTCAACATGGCCCCTCAGTTCTGAGGAGGGACGGTAGGCTTCGTAGCTGTGTGAGAGTGGTGATGCATGGTGGTTAATGTGTGTGATTGTGCAAGTGTGTACTTATGGGACTGCATGTGTGTGTCAGTGTGTGTATATTATTTTATTTTTTTTGGGGGGGGGAGACTGTGTTCCGTTTCGTGCCCATAGTCTCTGTGGCCACAGTGGGAAATGTTTCTAGTGTGTTGAGTCACTGTTCCCTCTGGTGAGCTCATTAAAAAAAAACCCACTGTCTTCCGAGCACAAGCTACAATGGGCAACCACCAAGAGGGGGCGCTGCTGTGGGTGGGTGGGGCAGCATCCCATTTTCTGTTTCTACCCCCCCCCCCCCCACCCCTCTGCAGGGGAACACGGGCGTCCAGATTTTGGAGCTCAATTTCTGCTCATCATTACCAGTTAAAAAAAAAAAAAAAAATAATAAATAAATTGATTGTTGAGCCTTATGGGGGGTTAGTCTTCCCACAGCTTGTACTGCAAGACTAAGAAATACGAGGTTATGAATGCAGTATGAAATGAGAAATGATGAATATCACATTGAAGAACAGAGGCAGTAGTCGAGTGAGACCAAGTAGTGTATTCAGGCACGACTACGCATACTGAAACCGTGAAGCTACTGCCGTGTTCGTATTGTTAAGTAGAATTCACCTGTTATTATATCACCTGTAGGGATGTAAAGGACAAAATAAAATAAAAACATTTTATGGCGTTGAGAAGATATGTTTCCTCGTCGCCCCTCTGGGATGTCATGAATTTTTAAAGCCGCAGAACTGCATCTTGGTACGCGGTTCCTCTCGTTTGTTTATTCGACTGCTACCAGGAAGCTTTGTCTCGCTTGACCTCCATCTTGTTTTCTGTTTGTCTCGGTTTTGGTTCTCGGTTTGTACACACTTATGTAATTACACCATTTGCATGGGAAACTGGAAGAGCTGAAGTTTATTTTCCTACGCCAGCGTAGCAGGACGGACAGATGGACGACAATTTAATAATGATAGGTTTCTGCACAGGCTCGGGCTACTGTTACTGGCCATCTGGCTCACACACGTCTGTCCGTTTGACTGTCTGTGTGCCACTGAAGTGTGCCAGTGTGTTCATTTTATTAACGTTGAGATGGACTCTCAGATTAACACCCCTCACTCAACCTACCTTTACCCTCATTGGTCACTGGTCCAACTCACCTTTGATCTGATTGGTCACATGTTTACATTGACCCAACCAGACTTTAATGTGATTGGTCATACTTCTCACTGATCCAACCCTCCTTTAAGCTCATTGGCTGCAAAACCCTTTTGCTTTTGCTTTCGGTTTCGCGCAGAAACGGTGCAGATTGGGCCCTCAGAGCCGCGGTTCGACCGAGCATTTTGGGCTTGAGATACTGAACTAACGGAAAACATCCAATCAGTTCTCAGAACCTCAGCTTTTCAGTCTTCTGACGCTCGAGATGTGTTTAAAATGCAAGAAAACAGCGTGCAGAAGAGCGTATGAATTCCAGAACATGTTAGTGTCTGACGTGCTTTGGTAAAAATGTATAAAACTCCTAAAACAGGAAAATATAAAATCCTGTTCGGCGTCAGGTCCAGCCAGTTTGTAGGCCGTGGAGCTGGATCATTCGTTCGGCCTCACCTGGGTCTCCTGCCAGTAGCCTTCAAAGCCGCGACGGAAAAAAGCTCCGTGGATTCCACAAGTGCATGGCAGGTGCCCTCCAGCACACCTTCTTAAAGTGACGGCGCCAAGGAAAACAAGCCGAACGCCAAAAAAAGAGAGAGACGGTCACGGTCGGGCGAGAACGCAGACGCTACTATTACACGGTGTTTGAGTGTAGTCCTTCGCGCCCATCCATGCGTTCTCCGCCCTCTCGACATGTAACTTTAATCCTTCCCGACGTTAAAAATTTTTTTTACCCCCCCCCCCGCTTTCTGGAAAGTGAAACAAACTCGCGGAGGTGACTCGTCAGAGGAGCATTACTGAGCGCCTGGAAAATATGACCTTGCACATTTCAGAACCCGTGGTTCTGCAGGAGAGGAGGGTTTTTTTTTTTTTTTCCCCCAGTGTCGGGTGGGCATGAGCGCATTCGCGGTTCGCTGTCATTAGGACTCTCCCCCTTCGCTGTGCCACCTGGGTTTGAGCGGCAACCCCGGGGCCCGTGAGTCACCCCCAGAGAAACGCGTGAACCCAAAAACGTCTGCCTCCCTCCTGAAAAGAATTCTCCATTAGACCAAAAAAAAAAACAAAAAAAAGGCCAAGAAACGGCTCCTGACGCGTGTTTGAGTTCAGTTGCGCAGTGTAAACACAGAGGAAAAAAAGAGAATAAAGTAGCCTTTTTTTTTTCTTCTTGTTTTGTTTGTGTCACGGTACATTTTTGTATTCCTAATGTATCTGAAAGGTCGGCTCATGTAGTCGGTAAACCGCTACGCTCGCTCTCCCACTTTGCTGTCAAACTATTCGCAAACCCGCTTCTGTAAATAGTGTGGAAGAATAGAGAAATTCAGCCCCGTAAGGTTTGCCTTCTTAGAAACGTGTAAAGGCAACACGAGTCGAGCCTTGGAACTGAGCAGAAAAACAGCGAAAGCACCTCGACTAGGTCTCGCCACATTAAAAAGCCGGTTTCACTGTTTTTTTTTTTTTAAACACCGCTAACTCCCTTTTGCAAGTGCATCGGTAAATTCTAGCCCTAAAGCTGGACAACAAATGGTATAATTTACCTACATTTGAATCTTAGTTGTGGGCTGTGTCACGTTTTTTTTTTTTTCTGTGGTTTTTGTTTAAGAGGGATGTGAAAAATGTTTTATTTGCATGAAATGGAAACAGCTGGGATATGGGGCCACCAAGTTTTTTTGTTTTTTTGACGTGCATTTTTCTTTTCTTTTCTTCATTTAATCAATCCTGTGAAACCCAATCTGCGGCTAATCGGCGAATGCTAACAGAGGGGTGTTGAGTGGTTGGGGTGGGGGTGGGTTTGGATGGGGGGTGGGAGGCATTCAGAGCCCTGTCAGGAAGTGACTGACAGGGAGTCCCCTGAACATTTTACAGGTGGAGATTATCAGACTGGTTTCAACCGCCCCTCTCCCCCACCGCTCTCCCACCCCCCCAAGCCAGAGCTGTCAGTCACAGACGCTCCTTGATCTGCCTGACCGGTTTTAAGAATTCATCTTCAAGGGCAAACTTTTACTTTTAAAGTTTATCTTTTTAATCAATGAGCAACACTCTTATGTGTGTGTGTGTGTGTGTGTGTGTGTGTGTGTGTGTGTTTGTGTTGGGTAGGTAAT
>NC_057942.1:38996470-39021470 GCF_018555375.3 Anguilla rostrata | reverse complement strand
GGGAATGGCAGCAGCTGGACGAGGTCCTGCTGGTAATCTGGGGTTACTGGCCCCTCGCATGTCTGGAGAGGGGGGATCAGGAGGGGCATGTGTGTTTGGGGGCCGGTGTTTTGGGCCCTGTGTTTTGGGGGCCGGTGTTTTGGGCCCTGCGTTTTTGGGGGCCGGTGTTTTGGGCCCCGTGCGTTGGGGGCCGTGGGGTGGTGGTTTTCCTCTGGCAGAAAGCCCTCTGCCCCTGAAGACAGTGACGGTAAATTTGGTGTGGGCAAGAGAGCGCCGGGGCAGGGGCCCCACACCGCCGCACCCGCCACCGCCGTCCAAACTGCTCAGGCCGTGGCCCCCCCCCCCCCCGACCCGAACAACGGCGGGGGCGTGCGAGGCAGACTGGGGGCGCACAAAAGGGTCGTGTTTGCCGGCCGTGTCCGATCCAAGCTTCACTGTTTTTGGGCAGCCACGTTTTTTTTTTTTTTGGAAATTTTCTACCCTGAAATTACACAAGATGACCACAAATAGGAACTCACATTAAAGCATTAAGACAATAGTGATTAAAGTCAGTGGAAAAACATAGTTTTATTGGTCCTAAAATAACAACAGAAGTTATCTATTTGTTTTGGGGAGAGGGGGGTTATGGCCACCGTGGTTTTTTTAAACAGGAAAAACAAAAATAAATGACATACGCAAAGGAAGAAAAATACAGTCGAAGGAATGCTTTTATTTTTGACATTTATTAGTGACATTTTATGCTTTTATCCGGCTAAATATAAAAATAATAACTGTCTGCAGCTGTACTTTTCCCGAACGCTTTCTGATCTGATAAATGGACACGCTTTTCTTGCTGCAGACATAACTGCATACCAGGCCGGGACGTTTCCCCTCGTTCCTCTGTGCGAGTGCGTTCTCGTACCGGGGCACGGTAGGGGGGGCGGGGTGCTGTTCGGTACCCGGGCCGGGGTTCGGATTCCCTGGAAGTCTGTCTCCCGTATTCCCTCTCCCCTGCGCTGAAGGGGCCGGAGACATTCTGCTTCGGGTCGGCCTTGCTCTGGAGAACAGGAGGGAAATTAAAAAAAATAATAACATAAATAAAAACTAAATAAATTTTTTTTGTTCCAGTGGAAGAAGTGTCATCTAGGGAAAACTTTTTTTTTTTTCATCATTGCTCATCAGTAAAAAGCCTTTCATTCTTAAAATATTTAAAAATGATTTCCAAACAAAACAATCACAAACCATTTTGTTTTATTTTTTTGAATATATTTATCATAAGTAGTTATGTTATATTTTTTAAGTGGTTATATTTTTAAAATAGTGATTAGAACTATAGCATCACTGGTTCAAACTATGGGATATATTATTTACATAAATAATTTTTGATATTGACTACAGGCTAAGACTGAATTGAAGAGTCTAGAGATCATTGTATTGTGAGAGAAAATGTAAATTAGATTTTTATTTTGTCATAACTGAATGGGCTGTTTCGGTTGGAGTTCATAAAATAATGAAGCCTTTTTTTGGTTGCTATGGCTTTTGCGATTTATAACAGCACTGTGGGTGCACTCTTTTATTTAATATTTTTAGAAATACAGAATCAAAGACCTGCATATTTAAATTTAGATTTAAAGGTTAATGATTATTAAATGAGAAATATGTCATTTGTCACACACATGAAATGGAATTTTAAACAGTAGGCTGAAAGTCATGATACGAAATAACTTTTCTCACGCAAAACCACACTGAACTGTGGCATTTAAATAAAAACCTCAACAACTTTAAATATTAGCTACATACAATATTTAATAACTTTTGACGATGTATACTTGTAGTTAAAAAATAGGCAAGTGGCTACTAAAAAATATCCAATAATATCACTATCCAAATAATTTCAAATTTTTTGCAACGTATCGGATAATATATTTTAAAAATGCAATTCACTGTCAGAGTAAGGAGTCGTTGGGTTTTTGGAGCCCGACGTGACCGCACTCAGCCAAAGGGAGTTCAGAGGGATGATTACTGTACGCAGACGGAGATGCGGTGGGCGTGCTCTGCGCTCTGGGGCCCAATGAAATATTAAAAGCCGTTTGTGACCTCACAGCCGAGCCGCCCGCGCTCACGGGCCCTTCGCACGCGAGGCGGGGGAAATGAGGTCGCGGCGGCCATCTTTACACCGCGTCTGGGTACTTCACGCGGTCTGCCGAATTTTAGGCAGCGCATGCGGTTATACGTGTGTATATGTGTATATATATATAATTTAATAATCCTAATTTAATAATTCACTTATTTCATTTTAAAGTTTCTGGGAATGGTTTTTTTTGTTAATGTTCGTGGAAACCGCTCCTCCTGAAGACGTCTGTGTTTTTTTGTGCGATGTGCTTGTCTTTCTTTGTCTGGTTCTTTACTGTAGCGTGAGGGCGGCCATTTTCGAATCAAGACTCCATTTTGAGTTTCAGCTGAGGAATCTACGTATCTGCTGTCTGTAACCCGGAAAACGCAACAGTGTTTTTCAGTTTATTTCAGAGATGAAGTACGTAACTACAGCAACAACAGAAAAATGAATTATTCCATTATGAAATTACAGGTCAGTAAATAGGTCAGTGTGTGAAACCTCATACAAAACATATTAAAAAATATATTCAAAATTTTTTCCCATGTTCACGCACGTGAATATTTTTCCACTAAGAAGTATCCAGACCATTTCCAAAATTCTGCAATTCTGATGTTAAAATGCAAAAATTGAAATGAAAAATGGATACCTAAAGTGATTTCCAAGCATAATGTTGGGAAAAATATTTTGTGGGGAAAAAAAAAATTCAGAGGTAATATATTTTTTTTAAAGTAAAATAAGAATGGAAACGTAATTTTTTTAAAAAACTACACCCTCGGTTGATCCTGTTTTTCCATCGATAGACCCATGATCGCGCAAGCACAGCCTCTTCGTACCCAAACCCCCAAACCCCCCTCCCCCTCGTTGATCCAGCCATCCCAGCCCGGGACGCCCACCCCACCCCCCCACCCCCCCCGAATGTTCAGGGCCCGGTGTGGCGCATTACGGGTTTAAAAGTCTGAGGTGTGCAGGTGCTGGAATAATTCAGGCTGATAATCGGCCTTTATGTCAGACTGGGGGGGGGGCGGGGAAGGGGGGGTGGGGATCCGGGGACTCTGTTATTCTAGTGCATAATTGAGAGTGCCAGTGAGTGGAAAAGTTAAAAAAGCAGAAATAATGTGAAGAGAAGGTACGGGGGGCGGGGTGGTGGGGGGGGGGCGGGGGTGGGGTGGGGGGCCCGTTAGTGGGCAGTGTCGGAATGGAGATCGCGTGCAGACAGGGCCAGCCGTGTTGTTGGGGCGGGGGGGGGGGGGAGGACAGACCCGGGCAGCTGCCACTAACGTGTCCTGACACCGAGCGGGCCAGAATTTGGCCTGACCCTTCCGCAAGGCTCACCGCCCCACCCCCCATCCCACGCTAGCACCGAGGAGAACCGAAACACATATTTTTCGACAGTGTGAAATGAATTTATATTTTTGTATTCAGAGCGTTTATTCGTTTATTTCTCGCCGCTCTCGTTGTGTGTTTTGTTGACATCCGGATTTGACCTTTAGATTTATTTTGTTTGTTTATTTATTTATTTTTTTGCAATTTCAGGCTTGATTCATCATTTTTTTTTTTTTTTTTTTGGTGCGAATGCGTTTGTTCTTCTTAATCAGTCGTGGCTGTGCAAAAACATGCCACAAAGTACGAGCCATGAAATTGATATTTGATTGCATTTAGTAAACTGAATCAAATGTCTTAAAGAAAAAAAACAAAACAAAAAAAAAACGAATGGCAAATTTTGAATATATAACCGTTTTGTTTATTTATTGTCAGTCGCTTGTCCGCGCGAGCGCATTTCAGCCCAAATTTCGACAGTAAGTGCTCTGAAACAGTCTTTAGGCTCTCCAGGAATAGTGCTGAGTGTTTTTTTTATGGAAGGACGGCAGGGTGTTAATACAGAAGAGAGCGTTACGCAGTGGCGGAGTGTGTATTAATATCCCGCCGGCGTGCCCGGGCGCGTTGGCGCTACGCTTCTCCGCGGCGGCGCCCCCGGCCTCCTTCCAGGGTCTGAGCGGGCGGCGGCGGGTTCTGTCGGCGCTACGGAACCTTCCGGAGACGTGTTTTTCTGAGAAAACAACGTGCGGCACTTTCGAGACCCTTGAGATGTTTCCGCTCGCTGTTAATTACCCCCCCCGCCCCCCCCCCCGCCCCCCCCCCCCCCGCCCGTCCTCTTTCTGCGCTCACCTTTCTCACCTTTTCTCATTTTCACCTTTTCTTCTTTTCTGATTTCCTCCTGTGTTTGTGCGAGAGGCGGTTTTGCCTTACCTTCGCTTTGCTTTGAATTCCTCCCTCAAAGCAACCCTTTCCTCCTCTTCTCCTTCTTCTCATCCTCCTTCACCCCCCTCTCCCCCCTCTCCCCCTCCCACCCCAAACAACAACAAACAAAATATCCCCCCCCCCCCCTTTGTGTTATTTGGGCTGAGCGGGACTACCTGGCGGTGCTGACCGAAACGTTGCGCTGTAATAGTGGCCTGGAGGTATGACCTGCTTCACACCTCCCCGTCCCGCCGACAAAGCCTGACTAACTGCTCAGCACTTCGCCTTTGTTCACCTGACAATGGGACCTGGAGTCTAATAACCCCGCCGTCGGGCCGCTTCAAAAGGCTCCCCGAGATAAAAAAAAAAAGTTTGCGGAAATCCCACAGTCGTAGGAAATGCTAAATCCTCTTCCTGAAACCGACACACGCACGCAGAAAGAAAAACCAACAAGAGAAAGAGCTGGGGGGGAAAAATCCTTTTGGGAATCGGGTTTTTTAAAAAGGCCGTATCGTATCTTGAATGCGAGTCCTCTCTCTCTCTCTGTCCCTCTCTTTCTTTCTCTTTCTATCTGTCTCTTTCTCTCTCTCTCTTTCTCTTTCTCTCTCTTTCTCATGAGTGTTGAGGAAGGACACACAGGGGCTTGGGGGGACAGTCTCCAGTTTCAAATCCAACATCAAAGAAGGAAATTCCGAAGAGCAGGCTTAGGAACTAGGGAAGGGGACAGAGAGATACTCATGGACAGTCACACACTTACTTAGACACGCATGTCTACAGACATGCACACACACTCACAGACTCGTACACGCACTCAGACACGCATGCTTACAGACATGTACACACACTCAGACACGCATGCTTACAGACATGTACATGCACTCAGACACAGAAGCACTTCTAGACATGCACTCACAGATGCACATACACACTCAGACATGCACACTGTCTCACATGCGCTCTCACACATGCACTCTCTCACACATGGACTCTCTCACGTGCACGCTCTCTCACATGCACGCTCGCCACGCATGCACGCTCTCACACATGCACGCTCTCCACACATGCACGCTCTCACACATGCACGCTCTCTCAGATAGATGTTTTCCACTTCCTGATGTATACTCACTCACCCCTGTTTACTGTTTTTTTTTTCTAGTGCTGTATTTGAAATGCGCTGTAGAATCTCACCATGCTGAAAATGACTCTCTTCAGCACTTCAGGCTGTGAATGCTGGAGGTTCGGACTAAAGCGATTCTCGGAAGGGAGCGGCTTTTAAAAATCATTTCTCTTTTTTGATCTGCGAAAAATATACTTATAAATCTCTGAAACTGTCCCCAGTAATTTCTCCACTTTGGGATATAAATACCCCCCCCCCCCCCCCCCCCCCATCGCTACGGTAATTTAGCAGAGCGTTTCACTCGCGCCCAAACGCTGCGTTAGTGTCGCGCCGATAAAATTAAGATCAGATCATCTTAAAATAAGATGACTTTCAGTCATACTGAGATTGCTCTTCATAATCTCAGAGGATAAACGGAAATGTAAGCAGTCTGTGTACTTCCCCTGCCCCTGCTGTTGATATTAAACGCGGGGAATGAAACACTTTTTACGAGCGCCGAGTTTTTAAAAAAAAAAAACGGATTTTTTTTTTATTGATGAAATATTTTCAGAAGCAGAACAGGTTTCTTTTTAACGGCTCGGTCTGTGGGGTGGAGCGGTACAGGAGCGCTCGTGAGAGAGCCTCTTGTGAGAGGACCACATAAAACTCCACCGCTGCCTTTCTCCGACACACACACACACACACACACACACACACGCACACCCTCACGGCGTATTCCCCCAACATCGGAAAAAAAGAATCTTTCTTCCCGGTGAATTATGGCGGCGCGATCATAAAGACTTCCGATGGAAACATTAGCTTCGGCGCGCTCGGGGAGGGGCATAAAGGAGGATTTACGGCCCCCACTCTGAGTCCGTCCCGACTCCCGACTCGCCTCCTCCGAAAAGCCGCGGCCGGAGGAGCAGGAGGAGGAGGAGGAGCAGGAGGAGGAGGGTTCGCCAAGCGAGAGAGGCTTCGCTTTTTCCGATCCCTGAAACGGGATGGCAACGCGCCCCCAAGGACGGTACCCCGGCATGGTCAGTCACCCCCAACCCCCCCTCTACATCCACCAGGATTAAGGGAGAAATTGTCTCATGTAAATATGAGTGTTTTTATCTTTGTGATAAAATCGAAGAGGCCTGGTGAGGACCTGCCTGTGTGAAAGGCTCCTGTACCTGCCCTCGCATCTCCACCGACCTTGGTCCCTGGTCCCTGGTCCTCGAGCCTAATTTTTCTTCTTCTCAAACGTTTGGTGAGGTTGGCATTCGGCAAAATGAACTCTGCGAATCTGTGTTTGTGAAGGCGGCAGACAAACATTCGCACAGATTTTTGCAAGTTATGAGACAGACGGTGTCCAGATTTTTCGGGGGGGGGCATAGTGGAAGCTTCAGCTAGGTCTGTTGCGCGGCCGTTCACGCGGTGCCGTTTAGCCGCGGCGTCTTCGTGCGGTTCGGCTGCGAGTTGCGGGGCGCCAGGTACGCGCCACTTCCTCCTCGTTACTTCCTGCGGACTCGCCGCGGCCTTTTAATTGGCCGAATTTCCGCCCCTCTCTGCGTCTCCCGCTGTCGGCGTGGAGCTCGCGTGTCCTCTAATCCCCTTAAACAGATTCACCGGCGTCCGTGAGGAGATATTTCCTGTCCTCTCGCAATCTCGCTCTCACTTCGTCTCCTCCCCAGGACAGCTTATTATGTTTAAGACATCGCTAAAGCAATAACCGTTAATTGCGGGCCTTGTAATTAGATTGTTCTACACTTACATTGTAATCTATTATTGTAATTACAGTGCTAATGTTTTATTTTGCATATATTCTCCGATTAACGGTTTAAACAAATGTCTTTTAATACCGGTGAGTAAGTGTCTTGAGTTTTTTTTAGTAATTGTTCTTTTATAAGACGACCCTGTTTACTAAATTATGTACTGTTGATACACATTGTCGCGCTGCAATTGATCTCTCGAGTGTAATTTGTGCGGCGAACGCCAAAATGTGTAATTTGAGAGACGGCAGGTACCGACTGTAACAGACTCTTCCTGATCTGAGAGGAACTTCCTGTCCTTAATTAAAACTCTCCAGCTGAGGGATTGGTGACATTTGACCTTGAGACCTTTGACCTCGGCTCCCTGTTTCGGTTTCCCCCGCCTTACTGACAGGCTGTACTAAACACGGGTTTGGTTTGGCGCGGGGTGGGGAAGAAAAGAAAAAAAAGTATCGTTATCGTCTTGTCTTTTCCCCACTCTGTTTTAGGGGGTGGAGAGGGAGTGAGGACGGGGTGGGGGTGGGGGGGGGGGCGGCAAACTTCTCGAATTATCCGTTTGTACAGCTGGATGTTTAGCCCCACCGGTTTCGGGTTAAGTACCTAGCTCAGGGGCGCAACGGCTGTGTCCCGTCCCCCGTCTGGGAGGTGAACCTGCAACCCCACATCCCTCTCTCTACGCGCCCCCCCCCCCATTACAAGGCCCGGTTCCTTAACCCCTGCGCCGCACTTAAATTCGATAGGAGGGCCATTAACGCTGTCACCTGCGATGGGGCCAGAGGCCCGTTAAAGACTCGGTTCTGGGCCTCGTCCACACGCCATCGCCCGCGAGTGTGTGTGTGTGTGTGTGTGTGTGTGTGCGTGTGTGCGTGCGTGCGTGTGTGTGTGCGCGTGCTTTCCTCTCTGCTTCCAGAGTCTGGGTCGCTACTTTATCCCTTAATGAACCCCCCCCCCCCCCTCTGTGTCGCGACAGAGAATTTGTGAACGAGTGAGAGAATAAAATGCATAATATACTGCGTATTAATACAGTAGCACGTCAGATTATTTATTGTGAAACGTGTGCCGTGAGGACGTGGAAATTATTTCATTTTCCCCCCCGCTGTGAATTTTATTGTTTTTTTCTAGCTGCTCAGCACAGACGCTGAATTCTGGAGAGAGACAGGGAGAGACTGAGAGTGAAAGAGAGTGGGAGAGAGAGAAAGAGAGACAGAGAGAGATTGTTGTTGTTTTATGTAAGCAACAACAGAGAGAGAGAAAAATGAATGCAGGAAAGAAGGTTAATAATTGTGAAGTTGGAACCTTAACCTGAATCTAAGGTATTTTAACACTCAGGAGTACTATGGCATCATGGAGTGAATGTACACACACACGCACGCACACACACACACACATGCACGCACGCACACACACTCATGCACACACACACACACACACACACACACACACACACACACACACACTTTTCTGTATGCAGCGAGTGCTTTAATTGTGTATATTTTTTCAGTGTTTTTTACGGGCCTGTAATGATTTCACAGCCGCCTGTGTTCCGGGAGTGAGCTCGGGGAAGATTTACTGTCCCTGCCCCGTCCGAGAGCCGGGCTTTCTTGCCGGGTCACGTAATGGTGTTGGAAAAAAGGAAGGGAGGGAGAGAGAGAGAGAGAGAGAGAGGAGAGGGAGAGAGAGAGAGAGGGAGCAGAACAGGGTGCGGTGGAGGCCTTTGGTCTCTGAAGATTAAAAGGTTGTGTAAACCTAGCCCTAGATCCACCGGGGGTAAAACAAATGTTTTTACATCCTGTGACACTATTGGTTTAAATTAAAATGTTATTTAAATGGGAAATAGAGCATTTGTAATATATTTATTTTAAAAAACTTGTGTGTTTGTGGGGGCGTGTGCACGCATATGGAGATTTTTCATCTAGACCAGCATGAAAAAAAAAAATATATTTTTTTTAAAAAGACCTCTGGTATCCATAATAATTTTTGATTTAGAAATCTGTTCTTGCAATCTTTTCATCTTTACAGAACCTTTTACTTGTACCCTTTAATTTTACATAATTATCAGTTAAAAAAAAACATAATTTTGTAACCGTATTTCATGCCAAATATTTTCTGTATATTGTAACACTTGCATGGCGTCTTTATTCTTAAAGAAACAATAAATAAAATAGTAAAAAAAACAAAAAAACAATGTAATTAGATTTGAGATTTTTTTTAAATTTGTAATTCGTTTTTTTTTACCTTTTGGGTTTTGGAGAATCGCTGTGGCACGATGGGTTGTGCAGAAGCCGAAATGGCTCCTCTCCATGATACTGTGCAGGGTTCACACGTCCTCCGCTGCACCCCCCCCCCCCTCTCAAACCGATGGGTGGGGGGGTTGCGGATAGATAAGTGCTCTGAGTCTTGGGTTATTGCCCTCCGCCTGGTCACGTGATCCTCGCTCAGATTTTTCTCCGGAGAGTTCTGGCACGCTACGCTCGCGTACTGCGGCTACGTGGTACTTTCCTGTCCCTGCGATTGGCCGGCTCGGCCCCAGTCAAATCCCGCTCCTGCGATTGGCCGGCTCGGGCCCAGTCAAATCCCGTTCGCAGTGATTGGTCGGCTCAGATCTCAGTGCTCGGGCTCGGAAAAATAAAAAATTCCTAAATTCAGCATCCCGCCATGAGCTCGCGGAATCCCGCCGTAAGCAGGGCGGAATCCCGGCGCGTGGAAAATGGCGGATGAGCGCGGCGGCTCTCCGGCGGAGCTCCCCCCGCTGGCCGCTCGCTCTCTGTTCGCCGCTGAAACGGCTGGTGTGTTTTTTTCGTTTTTTTTTTTTATCGTCGTGTTCGAGGCGAGCGCTCCTTTCCGACGGGCAGGAGAGGGGCGCCCCGAAACGGGAGAAACGGGGCGCAGCCGAGACGCGCCGAAGGAGCGAGCTGAGGACCCGGGGGGGCGGGGGGGGGGGGGGAGCGGGTGTGGCTCATTGGTGGTTAAAGCCTTCGTCACGGCAACCCTGCCGGCTTCTACTCCGCCTCATTTCCATCCGCTGGGTACACCCCCCACACCCCCCATCCCTTATTGTCCACAACCCCCCCCCCCCCCCCCCCAGATGTCCATTCCAGTTTGGTTGACCTTGCCTCTAAACGGTAATGACACTAATGATGGGGGGGGGTAGGGTGGGGTTGGGGGCTGTGGACAAAAAAGAAAGAATTTGCTGATCAGAGAATTGTACAGAAAACCGGGGGGTGTGGGGCATGGAGCAGGGGGGGAGGCAGGGTATGGGAAAAAGGAGACATAGTTTTGAGGGGGGGGCGGGTGGCAACGTGGGG
This sequence comes from Anguilla rostrata, assembly GCF_018555375.3. NCBI lineage: Eukaryota > Metazoa > Chordata > Actinopteri > Anguilliformes > Anguillidae > Anguilla > Anguilla rostrata. Next base: position 39,010,982 of record NC_057942.1, on the reverse strand, counting down.
GCAGTGGTGAAAAGACCTTTGGCATATTCGAGCAGCGGGGTACAGGCCAGACATCGTGACCCTGCCTGCGCTATTAAAACCCAGAGAGCTGTTTTCCTTTGTGCCTTTTTTTAAACCCCTAGTGCCAGTTCCTGCTTCTCAGAGTCAGCCAATCAGCTGCGTCTGTGCTTTGTGATGAAAGCGCAGCGCGTTAGGGTGTGCCTCTATCAGCCCGCCCCCCCTCCAGCACTCTCCCCCCCCCCACAAAAAGCACTGCGTTTGAAGGCATCCAATGACTACACCACGTGAAAAGATTATCAGACCGTCGAGGGTTTGGAGGGTTGAAGTTTCGACTGAAATTCTGTCAGTTTATGGACATGAATTTAACTTCAGTTCACGTACAGAGGACCTTATTGGCCCATTTTTTTTCTTCAATTTGTGAATTGAATTTGAATTAATTTCCTGAATCGACTGATTTGAGGCGGAACCCTAATAAACCTGAACCCGGATAATTATGGAGAGTGCTGTGCACTGTCATTAACGAGGTGGGGGGGGGGGGCGTAACACATTTATCCCCCCCCCCGTGTCAGCACTAAAGAGCGAGATGGGTAAGCACTTTAATAACAGTCTCTTCCGCACACCTGGGGCCTGATTTAATAAGACCTTTAGCACATTAGCCTTTTAACACACGCAGAACTAATAACACAGCCCATGATTGGTGCAAAGCAAATACCGCGACCAATCGTCGAGCATGTTATTGGTTTTGCATGTGCTAGAATGCTTTGCATGCACTAACGGTCTTAGTAAATCAGGCTCTGAATTTGTATGTGATGTAAATGCAAATGTGGGGCGCCTCCGTCGCTGGTCTCGGCGAGCGATCGAAGGCGGGCCGGACCGAACCCGTGCGCGGGGGCGGAGACCTGGGTCCCCCCCGCCGCCGTGGCCTGGGCGGCCGCCAGCGCTCACCGTGACCTCACCCACCGGCGGACGATGAAACGCGGACGCGACCGCGGTGTAGTGCCAGCGGGCCCCGGGGGCAGAGACGCTGCCCATCTGGGCCCTCCTCCAGCGAGAGGTCGGAGGTCAGAGGGCGAGGGTCGGCGGGGACGTCTTTGACAGATGTCTGTTACGCTTCCCGCTATGGAGGGATGCTCGGTCTGCGGAGCGGCTGGGTTGGCATGGCAACAGCATCTTTTTGAGTGGCGTCGCGCGTTCGCCGAACTGACAGGGTGCAATCAAGGTGCCCCGCTTACAGTGCGGAATCCTCCCGCCGCGGGACCGCGCGTCACTCTGCCCGTGTGCTTAGCGTGTGCGCTGGGGGGGAAGCATGGCGGGCGAGTTGGTGTGAGGTTGTGCAGGGGTTGTGTGGTAGTGTGTAGCGTGTGTGAGGAGAGAGAGAGAGAGTGTATGTGTGTGGGAGAGAATGTGTGTTGTAGAAGATTGTGAGTGGTAGAGAGGATGGTGTGGTGTCGTGTGAGAGTAGGTTGTGTTGTGGTGTGTGTAGAGAGTGTATGTGTGTGTGTGTGTGTGTGTGTGTGTAGGTTTCGTATACGCAGGTGTGTTCAGGATTAGGTTATACACTAGCCGCTCTGTCTCTGGCTCGCTGCGCTTTGTGAAAGGAAATCTCCCCGTCTTCTGATATTGTGTTTAGTAGGAAAACGTTTGTGAATTGGCAGAGGAATGTTTCGGAGGGAGAGGCGCTCAGATGGCTCGTGTTTTGCGGGGCTGGTAAAAAGCTGCGTTTGAGGCCCTGGAGGTCGGTAACGCTGCCTGCAGGACTGATCTCCGCTCTGATGTGTGTGCAGGACGGGTAAGAAAGCAGCTCCTCTAACAGGTTCCTCTTTGTTAGACTGCAGGGTGTTCATCAGGCCTTATGGATTTCCTCTCTTAACGGCGATTCCTCCAAACTAATGTATCCCACATGACCTGCCACTCTTCTCCTCCCCCTGCCCCCCCCACCACTCTAAAAAACAACATATCCGCAACGTGATTGGCTGGTCCTGATCCCGCCCTAACGAATCTGACGAGGGAGGAGCCAAACGGATTTCCTCTGCTGACTCCGCCTCCACATTCCGCTACAAGGCATCATGTGCCAGGAAATGAGTCGTCATGTGGAAGAATATTCCATTTTATTCATGATTATGATGATTATTATTTTTAAAAAACATATTTTTTAGGGTTTTTTTCGGCTTTATTGGACAGTGTAGAGCGACAGGAAGGATGGGTGGTTAGAGATAGGGGGAGACAAAGGTCGTGTGACCGGATTTGAACCTGCAGTGTCACAGCGTGCGACGAGGACTGTGCTCAACAGGCTACGCCACAAGGCGCCCCCCCCCTTCCCCTCCCCCCCACCCCCATCGAAGGCGAAACACGTCTGTTTGTTTGTTTTTTCAGAGGACGGCGTCAGGTCAAGGTTTTTTTTTTTTCCTTTTTTTTTCTCTCCCGTGATTCGAGTCTGTCCTTTTCTTACGATAACAAGGTCAAGTGGCCTCAGCGGGGAGAGTCTCTGCTCCATCTCGGCACACGTTCGCGGTCTGCAGCAGATACACAAACTGCCGTCCGACCTTCGCTTGTATGTTACTGACTGAACCTGCAGGAAAATGTGGCTCTTCTGCTCGGTGCTCCACTGTGCTGCTCGGTCCTGCATCTCTAGTTTTATAAACCCACGTCCAACCGCACAGAAATCTTATCTCGGTATTAACGGTGTTTCCTCTGAGCAGTTTAGCGGGTGTTACAGGAGCTGGTTACGGGCGCTGGCCGCCATAGTGCGCCCGCAGGGAGCGGAGGAGCAGCTCGTGCGTTCGCCAGTTTCGCGTTTTTCCGGGACGGCGTCTTCCTGTCCCGACGAGGCATCGGGGGGACCCCTGTAGCCCCCGGGGGCCAGTAGATGGGGGGGGGGGGTCCGATCAGGGGCCTCGTCCTCTCTGGCCATCCCTCCCTCCTGTGTTCTCTCGCTCTCTCTGTGGTCCGTGTGCACGTTCATGTGCTCCTTTTTTCTCTTTTCCATTGGCTAGTTGGCGCTGTTTTATTCCGCTTCAGTTTTCTCAGGGGTTGGCGGCTCTCAGAACCTGCCCCTCCCCCCACCCCAGGGTGATGAGTGGCAGCAATTACCCCTCCCTGCCTGAACCCCCCCGACTGACCCCCACCAGCTGACTGCCACATCTCTCACCCTCTCTCTCACCTTCCCCCTCTCTCTCCCTCCCTATCACCCCTCCCTTCCTCACTCTCTCTCCCTCCCTCTCTATCTCCCCCTCTCTCTCTCTATCTCCCTCCTCACTCTCTCTTCCCCTCTCTCTCCTCCCTCTCTCACCCCTCTCCTCTCTCTTTTCCCTCCCTCCTCTCTCTCCCTCCCCCCTCTCACCCCCTCTCTCTCTCTCTGCTCTACACGGCCGCCATACGGGTCAGCCATCAAAAACCCTCTTTCTCCACTCTGACATTTCCACCGCCTGCATCACGCCCGGCATGGGAGAAGAATGGAAGAAGAAAGGAGGGAGGAACAGGCCGAGAGAATGAGATAGAGAAAGAGAAAGAGCATGAGAGAGAGAGCAGGAGAGAGAGAGCGTGAGAGAGTAAGAGAGGGAGCCACAGCCACAGCGAGCGTAAGATCTCACAGCGAGAGCAGCCTTCCTTCTCAATCTCGTCTAATCTAAACAAACTCGAGGAGCCGGTCTGGAGGCACTCATCGCTCACCGAGCGTCGGGACAGTTCTGTGAACCGCCCCGCCCGTAACGAGCGGCGGAGACGTGCCTGCGGACCGGTAACACCCCCCCCCGTTTAATCACGCGCGCCGCCCCCCTCCCCCTCCCCCTCCCCGCTCCCCTCCCCGAATTGGCCTTATGATTTCCGGCACCGCGTTACCCCCGGCAACCTGAGGCTGTTGTGGGTGTCGTGTCGTAATCACCGCCCCCCCTTAAAGGCTTGTCGCCGTGGTGATTCACTCGTGGTGATACCCCCACTCCACTGTTCTACTGGCGCACTTAAGACAATTGTCTAACCCCCCCCCCACCCCCCACCCCCACCCCCCCGCCACTCTCTCTGTGATTTCATTCCGACATTCTGCCCCCCCCCCCCCACCCCCCGGTCTGTCGCAGGCAGGAGATAATAGCACGGTGCTTTAATTTTATTCTGTTGGCAATACGAGGTTCCCTTGGACTTATTGCATTAATGCTGGGCCCACAGTGTGCGGAGCGTGTGACTGATTCCGTGCTGTAAATGGGATGGGGGGGGGGAGGGGGGGGTGGTGGGGGGAAGGGGGGAGGGGGGGCAGGTAGACACTTCTCTCAGCCCAGCCACAGCTGAGAGGAATCACAGAGAATCACAGCGAAAATGTTCTCTCTCTCTCTCTCTTTCGTTCTGTCCATCCTTCTCTCTCTCTCTCTCTCTTTCCTTCTGTCCATCCTTCTCTCTCTCTCTTTTCTTTTCCCTCCATCCTTCTCTCTCTCTCTCTCTCTTCTCTCTCTCCATTCAGCTCACTTTCTTTCTTGCCTTTTCAGTTCCTTTTTTCTGAAAACACTTTTATTCAGCTGCAGTAGTGTTGCACACCGTCACACCATTAAATCGTCTCTGTGAGAGTAGATTTTTACTCTCACAGTGTACATTCGACCCCTCTCTCGACTCGTGTAATCTCTGCCGGAGTTGTTTTAAGACTGAACGTTACAAACGTTTGTGTAGCGCCGTTGCGTCAGTTACACCAATACGGTAATCTCTGTGCTGATCTTCTCCCTGGATGTGCGTGGCTCACGGTTATGGATAATTATCGTTAAGGTTTTATCTGAAGAACAGCTTACCCAGATAAATCATAAACCCAGCCTCTAGTGGCAGTCACAACAGGAAGTCCATACACAGGAAGTGGAGAATGGAGAGCATCGTGACATGCACTGTGGTGTGCACAGTGTCACATGTTATATCATGTTGTGATACGCGTCACGACTAACGGTCTCTAAAAAACGGGAGGGTTGGATCAAACGTTCTCGCCCTGTCATTAATTTAAAAGGAAATCCATTATTTAGAACGGTGTGGCGTCAGTCTTGCCTCTCTTTTGATGTCATGTGATAGCGCTGTGTCCGCTGGAGAACGAGTGCGAAACTGCGCTCGGCATGCAACCGATGGAGGCCGCTTTATTCTCCAAAATAAATATGTGATGTGAAGTCAACGTTCCAGCAATGCCCCTGGAGCCGAACCATTATCACACACGCAAGGAGAGAGAGAGAGAGAGAGAGAGAGAGAGAGAGAGAGAGGGGGGGATAGATAAATAGACAGAGAAAGAGAGAGATTTGATACCCTTTTTATTAAAACACGATAGGAGACAAAATCAACACCACTGCAGAATCACTAAAGGCTGTCGGAAATTCACATCAGGGTTACTCATAAAAGGAGGAAGAAACCCAACGACAACAATAAAAAAGAACACAGAAAAATAGGGAGAGAGGTGGTGATTTCACGTGTGACTGTGCAACACTACTGCAGCTGAATAAAAGTGTTTTCAGAAAAAGGGAACTGAAAAGACAAGACAGAAAGTGAGCTGAGAGAGAGAAAAGGAGGGAGTGAAAGAGGGAGGGAGAGAGCGAAAGAGAAGGAAGAAGGGAGGGAGGAGACGAGGGGAGAAGGAAGGAGGAGGAGGAGAGGAGGAGAGAGAGGAGGAGGAGGAGAAGAAGGAGAGGAGGAGGAGAGGAGAGAGAGGAAGGAGGAGGGAGGGAGGAAGAGATGGAGGGAGGGAGAGAGAGATTGATTCACATTCCACAACCAGGCCGCTGGAGTCGGTACAGTTTCAGATTGCGTTCTCAGTGCAGTTTGGCAGTTGATTAATTCTTCTGCACAGGGGTCAGTCGTGGCAGCAGGGAAATATCTAAATATCTATCAGGCTGAATATCTAAAGTTTATTTCACATGTTTCAAGGAGCAAAAAGAATTTTAAAAACGACACCATCGGTCCTTTTTTGTTTTTGGAAGAGTGGACTGTTTATGAATTCAAGCTGGTGGTTTAAACTTGGATCTTTTGAATGATTTTAGGAGAGGATTGTGGGTAATGGTTTGCTCGCTGGGTGTCTGTGACTCTGCAGCTGTGAAACGCGTGACTGCTGTAAGTGTAATCTGTAAATAGGGACTCGTGGGTGGGGGTGGTAATTAAAGCCCGTATGGTCGTGTGGTTTTTTTGAGTCCCCATGAATGTACACTGACGCACACGCACACACACACGCAAACGCACGTGTGTGTGTGTGTATGTGTGTGTGTGCGCGTGTATGTGTGGGTGTGTCTGTGTATGTGGTGGTGTGTGGTGCGTGTGTATTAGTGATGTGTGTGTGGTGGTGCGTGTGTAGGTGTGGTGTTGTGTGTGTGTGTGTTGATGTTGGTGTGTGGTGTAGTGTGTGTGTGTGTGGGTGCGTGTGTATGTATGTTTGTGTGGGTGTGTGTGTATATGTGTATTAGCGTATGTGTGTGTGTGGGTGTGTGTCTATATGTGTATTAGCATATGTATGTGTGTGTGTGTGTGTGTATTAGTGTGTATGTGAGTGCGTATGTATGTGTGTGCGTGTATTAGTGTGTATGTGAGTGCGTATGTATGTGTGTGCGTGTACTAGTGTGTTAAGTGTTCTGGCTCCTGTACGCACTAGTTTCAGTTCCAGCTGGAGATACTGGTCCCCCAGGCAGAGCTGCTAATGAGTCTCATGTATGAAGCAGCCGATTACAGCCAGCCCCTTAGGCCCTGGTGCAGGCCTGCTCAGTTACATCATCGCCCCCGGTAACGGGAGCACGTAACCCACCGGTAATTAGGCTGTGTTTGCTCAACCTGTCTGACTGAAAGGCTGGTTGATTGATTGGCTGGTTGATTGATTGATTGGTCACGGTTAACCTGGTTATTGAGGCTGCACACCTGCTTGTGGGAAATCCCAGCATGGCCCGGCAAACCTGTGTCACTTTAAAATGAGTTAAAAGAGAGAGTGATGGAAGCAGTGATTGATTAGGGGAAGGAAACACGCACACACACACACACACACACACACACACACACACTGCCCCTCGCATAGGTTTGGGCAGCAGTGACACACAGGAAGTGAGAGAAGACGCGCCGTGTCGGTCACATCCTGTTCCCGCCGCCTTCGTTTGTTAGCGGCGGGCGCTAACGGGACAGACAGGGTTCTGCGTCGCGTTCGAACAAAAATTAAATCTCCGTTTCACAAGGCACCTCGTCCAGACTGTGAGGTTTTTTTTTTCCTTTTAATTATCGGCCGAGATAGAGCGCTCTCTCTCTCTCTTTTTCCGGCAAAGAGTTCGCCAAATGCCCAAAAAATAAAAATAACGATTTCTTCTTCTTCTTTGTCGCGCGGGGGTGACGGCGCGTTTTTCCGCTAATTCGTTCCGGATCGCGGGAGACGCGCCCGTCCGCCTGGAAACGGCCACATGATTAAATCAGCGATATTAAATAGCGCCTTTCCTATCGCCTCTCGTTTTTCATAAAGCCTGCTCCCCCCCCCCCCCCCCGCCACTCCCCGATAAAGTGCACATAAATGTGATTTATCAAGTGAGCCGCTCTTCCTAATAGAAAAGGTGGTTCCGGGAGCAAGGCGCATAATTAATGCTGATTTATCAGTGGCCCTTCGCTGGTTTTAATTTGAAGGATTGGTCCGAGGAAGAGGAGGAGGAGGAGGAGGGGGGGTTGGAATCCTCCAGGTGGACATATCTGTATGGACCGTCAGACAGACAGATGGACGGACAGCAAGCTTATCGATTACTACATATTTCGGATTATTGATTCCCGTGTATTGGTTGCGACTTGTTTTCCTCGTAGTGGTTTTGCCATCTTTGCCCGGGGTGATGGCAGCCATGGTTATTTTGAGAATGATCTTTTACAGCAGTTGTGATGGCCGCCATTATCTCTGTTCCCCCCCCCACCCTCTCCATCTTGTTTCTGTTTATTCAGTGAGGCCTGTCCTGCTCACGGCGGTGTACATAATTCACACGATCGGCCCGTCTCCGGGTTTTGTGTAACTCATGTACGGTTTTATAAGACGTCACGTAAACAACGTTTCGGGACTGGCGCTGAGCCTCGTCCGCTTGCTCAGGCCGCCGCCGCTGCTTGGCACGCACCACGCCGTGATTCAGGGAGAATATTTACAGATTAAATCATACTTTCGCTGAGTGGAAGCGAAGCGTGAAAACAAATGCGTACAATAAAAAAATAAATAAAAAACATTGACCGGAATGGATTTGTTTATTTGACGCGATAATGCTTGGGCGCTAACCGCAGTCAAAATTCTACCCGGCCAAATACGGCGTTTGCGTGAAATGCGCCGTTGACTGACTATGGGTGGTCAGTTCTTGATCAGATTGTATCGTAGCGATGTATGGCTTCACTCCTGGTGAAAGATGGTTGGACAGTCTGGGAGGGGGGCTGTGTTTACCGTTGCATAGTGCGAGCAGTCTGTGGGGTGTTGCAGCTTTCCGTGGGAAGCGCTCTTCGGAAGTCTGTCGCTCTTTTATTTCGGCGTTACTGGCAGAAGCGAGGGTGTTGCTAGCGGGGAACCCTCCAGTCCTGAAGGGGGGGGGGTGCAGTTTTTTATGGGGGGGCCAGCCGAGCTGAACGGCGGCTAACGCTAGCCGTCGCAGCGAATTAAGCAACAATTAACGTTTGGGGCAGGAAAGTACAAAGGGTGGAAAATACAATATAAATAAAATAAAATAAATAAATAGAAATGTTGAAATGATGTGCTTGGAGCACATCCACGAGGCAGGGACTGTACTTTGAAAAGAAGCTGTGTGCCATGATACAATTAATCCATGAAAGGGGCCCCCTTTTACTCTTTTACTGGAGCAGAGAGAAAGCCAGATTTTATCAGAGTGCCACTGTAGGTTCTGTTAATGGTTTTTTTTTTTTTGAAGGGGGGATGGGGGGGTGGGGGGCGGGGGGGTTAGGGTGGAGGGGAGGGGGTCGCTGCACCCTGATTTTTTGACGGAGATTGGAGCGTTTCATCTCAGCAGCCAGTGGAGTGTGAGGAGAGAGAGAGAAAGTGTGTGTGTGTGTGTGTGTGTGTGTGTGTGTGTGTGTTTCTGAGGTACCTGGCAACATTGCAGGCTCCATTCAGCCAATGCAGAAAAAATACAGATTAATACCAGTCACATAAAAATATGGTTATTTAGTGTTGATTTTAGATTAAACAAGAACATGATAATCCCTCCTCTTAATGTTCACCAGCTATGTGTGCGTGCTTGTGTGTGTGTGTATGTGTGTGTGATTGTGTATATACATGTATATGTGTATGTGCAGTAGATATACAACACCATCTTAGTGTTTTTGTCCTGGGTCATTCTAGTTTTAGATGCAATATTGGCTAAGTCGGCAATTACATCCTGACTTCCTGACAGTCTTGTTACCTGGAGACCAGCTGGAGCAGCGTAGCTGGGGGGGGGGGTGCTGTGTATACATCCGTCTACTGCAGGACAATGTCAAAAGAAGGACATCACTCCGTCCGTTCGTCTGTCCTACTAGTTCCCCCCCGTGGACGTCTCTGCGGATTTTAAAATCTGCGCAGACGGCGTCTGTAAAACACGTCCGTATGCGCAGGCCAGTTATCGTGCAGGCCGTATGCGCAGGCCATAATCTCTGTTTTCATGCGGAGTTTCGCGTCACTGCCTCTCCAAACACGCCCCCCCACTGAAAACCCTTCGCTCCGGCCCTGCCACTAACGGCCCGTAGAGACACTGAGAGCTCCTCGGGGGGGGTGGGGGGGGGGTGGGGGGGATGGGGCGGGGGGTTTGATACCGGCGTTCAGGATTTTTCAGTCAACGAAAGATTCTAAAATGGTAGCGCTGTTTTTTCGATGGTTTTGAGAGCACGATAACATTGTTTTTACATCTTTTTTTTTTCCCGGCCCCCTCCTGGCCAGATGTTCTCACAGCGGAACTTCAAACGCGGGTTTATTTTCAAATCTTTCCGAGTTTTTCTTGTAGTTTCGGTTTAATTCTCTTTCACCCCTAAACCACCCCCCTGTACCCCCCAACCAGAATTTTTGTTCAGTCTCACGATCACTTGAAGACACATGGAGCTGACTATGCTCCATTTCAGATTTAATTCTTTTTTCTTTACTTTTTTGGCTGCCAGGAAGATGAAGGCAAGGAAAATCCAGGGGTTTTGCAAAAAATAAAGGGGTTTGGACCCCTTATCTGGTGCCATCTGCAACCCCCCCCCCCCCCCCCCCAATCCACCCCAGCCCTCGTGAAAAGACGTCCCGCATGTAAACCACGGCTGTCGGGGTCACGTCCCCTCTGTAAACTGACAAATTCCATTCACACTTAATGGCGTGGAGCGCTGGAACCCGTGCAGGATTTGGGGAGGGGGGAGAGGGGGGGGGTACCCGGTTAATGCAGACTCTTTGGCCCCCGCCGTGAGTAAGAGAGCCCGCTGGTCGCCGTCACGCTCAGAGACATGTTTATGTCTGTGTGCAGGCGGACGGGGTTCCAGCCAATCGCGTCGGACGGGGCCGGAGGGGAGGGAGAGGAGATTTGGCAGGGGCTGTCAAAAAAAAAATAAAAAGAAAAGAAAAAAGAAAAAGTGAGGAAAATGTGTTGTATCATATAGACTTTTGTGCCTGCCTATATATTTTTAAAGAAATAAAAAAAAGAAAAAAGAAATGTCTGGTTTTCACCAGTATTCAGAAAAAAGATTCAGAGAAAATGTCAGTGCAGTTTTTGGCTTGTTACATTGAAATGTTTCATTGATAATTTCAAGGGTTTGCAGAAGGCGATTTCACATTCTTCCAGAATGTGAAGAGTTAAAGCATTTAAATAGATATTCTACTGTACATGGCTATGACTGAGAGCTTCAGTGTCTTAGTGTCTGTGCCTCAGTGTCTGTGTCTGTGACTCTGTGCCTGTGTCGCAGTGTCTGTGACTGTGTCTGTGACTCTGTGCCTGTGTCGCAGTGTCTGTGACTCTGTGCCTGTATCTCAGTGAGTGTGACTCTGTGTCTGTGCCTAGTTTAATATTCATTTGTGTGAGTGCGCTTCGTGGCCCAGACTGGCCTTTGTTGGGGGTGAGGGTGGGGTGGGGGTGGGGGGATGGTGGCTGTGGAGATTCGGGGGCTATGGGCTGCCAGCGGGACGTCCTTCATCCTCTGAGCAGGGGCGGTGCGAGATCCCTGCTGGAGTCCAAAATGGCAAAATTAGGTTTGAGAGCCATGAAAGGCATCAGCAGCTGCCCATTTCTGAGGGGAACACACCCACTCTCTTCTATCTCTCTCTCTCTCTCTCTGTCTCCTCTCTCTCCCCCCTTCCATCCCTCCTGACGGTCACGCCATCAAAGTCATCCTGGCCCCACGGTCCCAGCGAAATCCCGGCTCGCGCAAGGAGGCGCTTTCACCTTATCTGAGAGGACGGTGCGGATTGGACGAAATGTCCTTAAAAAAAGTGGAGTAGATTGGTTAAGTGCCAGTAACATGTTGGGAGTTGGGGGGGGGATGTTCACCATGGAAACGCACCACGGTGGGGTCGTGGTGGGGGGGGGGGGGGTGTCCACAGGCCCATGGAAGTTGCCATTACAGCCAACCCTTCCCCTCCTCCCCCCCCGGCAAGTCCCCTCCCAATGCCGGCCGGTGTACCCACAAAAACCTGTGGGGTGTTGGGGAAAATGTGTGGAGCTGGGATCCTTTTCCAAACAAAGTGTGCGCTTCATTGGAGCCTTAATGAAGGCTTTGCGGCACCTCAGAGAGCCTCAGGAGCGTTGGGCTTGTTTGCTGTGCCAACACGGCGTCATCCTTATCTGCTTATTCCTTCCTTTATCTGTCTGGCGTGAGCTCTTTTAGCCGGCGGCTAACGGGGGGTTAGCGGGTTTTCAACGCTTTTGCGCGCACCGTCCCGCGCTGTACAATACGCCAAAAAAAAGTCGAAATGGGATCAATGACTTATTTCATTACGGCTCGCATTAAGACGGGAAAAAACAAAATGGAAGACGTGACCTCTGGAGCTGCAGTGAATGAGAGCATCTGCTGAATCAGGATTAATTACCAAAACAGTCCCCTCAGTTTTTCTCTGATCAGCAGAGAAAGCCGGTTGCTGTTTAGTTTTGTAGTTGTTTTTTTTTTCTTTGAGGGGGTCTTGTCCGGGATGGAGAATGCACAGGGGGGGCGTGGCCTGTGATCTCAATCTGCAGTCTTTTCCTCTTTGATTTTGGGAAGGATGGAGATCAGCAAAGATGATTGACAGCCAGTTTCGCTGTAGATTTTCAGAACGCAGCACAGTTATGTGGTTTAGATTGTTTGTTTCAGGCCACCGCAGGGTGCTTATCTCCAGGGTATAGAGAGAGAGAGAGAGAGAGAGAGAGAGAGAGAAAGGAAATGTGTGAAAAATAATTTATGAAACAAAAAACTACTTTCTCTGTACAATTACATTGAATGAATGAATGAATAATAAATAAAGTTTTAAAAAAAGACATTAAATTTAACAAAAAACAAATAAAAAAAAACAAGAAAAAGAAGAAAAGGAAAGAAGGAAAAATGAAAAATCATACTGGAAAAAAGGGAGAGAGAGAGGGAGAGAGAAAGAGCGCTTCGGTGTGAGAGTTTTTTCCATGAACATACTCCAACACAAGCTGGCAGAAGGGCTGTTGGCGGTGGGCGAGGTTTGGCGTCTCTGGGTCCGTCTCCAGCGTACCCCGTGGCTTTCTGGAGGAGCCAGGCCCTCTCCGGGCGGGACAAACCTCGCTGGCCCTGCGTCTGAGGTCCCGAGCGGTCCCGCCGGCACCCTGGATCCCGCCATCCCGCCATCCCGCCAAGCGGTGGCCCTGCCGCCCTCAGAAAGGGCCCGCCTTCACTTCCTCTGAAGAGGAGCATGCTGGGAGGTTCGGTTTCAGCAGAACTGGCTTTTTTTTCGGAAAAGTAAAAGGGGGTGTAAGCAGCTGTCTGAGCGTCCCGTTGTGATTTCACCATGGCTGTACAATCCCCACTGGCTGTTTTTCTGCCACTGATTACGCCTTTATTTATTTATTTATTTATTAATTAATTTAACACAGGCTGGTCTCTGGACAGCATCTTTAATTGTTTACCGTGTGAAGTGTTTTGAGAGCCAATCAGATGACTGGCAAATCCCAGCTCACTTTCGTTGACCAAATGGGGCAATTACTCAGGAGTGACTAGCGGGTGTATTTCTGCAGTTACGGGTAATTAAGCTAATCAAATAATGCAAATGAGACAGGTCGGTTACTTCAAAAAAAAATAATTAACGGTATTTTAGATATGAATTTCAGACACATATTCGGATACAAGTTATGAAAAGCCTGGCTTAATTAAGAGGCATATTTCTGTTGATATGCTGGTCTGCTGTGGAGAGCAAAATATTTTGATTGGTTTGATTGGACTAGTCAGTGATTGACAGCTCGTTGTGGCTACACCCACTGTGCAGTTCAAGAAATCTCTCCCTCCAGTTGCTAACATTGTGTTCCAAAAAGCCCACACACATCCTTACAGTAGCTAACCACGCAAAGTCGATATCCTAACAAGTGAATAATGGCAAACTGTTTTTGGAAGGCTACCAAGACGGGCGGTTTCCGTCAGTTAGCATTGCATGCGAGGGGCGTCCTTTCCGAAACACTTTAATTAGAGAACACAAACAAATGACACCATTACCCAGCAGACCCTGCAGTTTCTCAGCCGCTAATTGATTTAGCTTTATTTACCAAAAACATTTCCCATCAAGCAAATGTTTGGACAAGGTCCTGAGTATGGCTACCGGCATCTATCTTTTTTATTTTTTTCTCCCCCAGACAGGAGAACGGCGAACGTCTGTGTTCGCGACTATGTTAGTTGTCGGAGGTTTAATGCGAGACATCAATCGGGGTAATTATGACACGGTTTCAGTCCTCTCCAGGGTCCAATCTGTTCAAACTGTAGTGTTTGACAAGTGAGATAAAATGAATGTTGGGAGAAAAAAAAAAACATTCATAAGCACGCGGTGGAAAGTGGTTGCATTTCAGGGCGTCAAGGGAAATTACATTACTGAACGCCTAGTGCATATTACTGTACAGCCTCGCTTCCTAAACCATATCTAACAATTTTATTATGCGTGTCAAAATGTAATCTGTGTTGTTCCTGTATATTTTAATGGACTGTTTTTTTTTGTATTGTGTTAAGCACTTTGTTTGAAGGGTGCTATATTAACTAAATTGATTAAACATAACAATAATAATAATCAGAATACTGGACCTTACAGTAGGCTAATTATTATCCTTAGACCCAAAGACAATTACTTAATAACTTAACCCCCTCTCCACTCACCCTCAATTTGCTGCAAAAAAAAAAAAAAAAAACCGCAACTGTGGTGCACTGTTGCATTGTGGGTAAGCCTTATTTACATTGAGTTGTTAAACCCGAGTACGTATTTCAACATTTACTGATTACTCCACCGTAGGAGAAAAAGAGTGGGGAATCTGGTTTTGTAATGATGGCTCTTTAATGGGGTCTACTGTAATGGGAGACCAGCTGTAATGGTCTCTCCCCCACGCAGGATACTGTTTTAGAGGAGCCCTTTAATGAGGCGAGACTTCACGCT
>NC_057942.1:38981470-38991470 GCF_018555375.3 Anguilla rostrata | reverse complement strand
CGCAGTTCTGATTACAACCCCCCCCCCCCTCCCCTCCCCCCCCCGTTTGCTGACATTGGCTCGGAGCGGCGCTGTCGAACCCGGACGCTCAGATCGCACGTCCAGCGGCGTGTAAATGCGACCATAAATGGCCGTCTCTGGTGTCCCCTCTGTCTTCTCGCGAAAACATTCTTGCCTAGATTTCCAGCGAGATTTTGTTAAGAAAGGGCCCCCCCACCCCCATCTTTGTCTTAATCACGTTAGAACCGTGTTTCCAGAATTTCGGGGGGGGGGGGGGAAGAATTTCTCGTTCGTCATCCGTTACTCGTGTTGGCTTCCAGGCGGAATGGCGGTGGCTTGAACAGTGTGGTCGCCTGTTAAACTTATATAAAAAAAGCCCATCTGTGTGCGGCTGATCACATGCGCGACTTTACGCGACCAAACACGTTTTACAATATCCCATTAACAGAACACAGAGCGGGCGGAGCGTCGTCCAAAGCGCGGGGCGTCGTCCTAAACTTGCCAGGCGATCCTGCTCGCCCATCGCGATGTGCGGCTCGAATGGGGGGCGGGGCGATTCTTAAACCGCCAGTAACCCTTTCTTGGCCTTTCTCCCGTTCCCACGTTTGTCCTTCTCCGCAAGCAAGATTTTTTTTTTTATTTGTCTGGGAGCGCTTCATCACCTGTCCATGCTTTCTTTATCCCTCCATCTTTTGCTTTCCTCTTGCGTTCCCCCCCTTTTTTCAGTCCCTGGAGAGTCCATCTCCCCAAGACACCTGCATCGCTGCGCACACCTCCGCTAGGTGCTCTACTGTCTTTAAGGCCACCGCTTTTGTGTTCTCCGTGTTTTTTTCTTTATTTCCTTCCCACTCTCCCTCTCGTTTATAAAAGCCATGCCCTTTTCTGTCCCCCATGGGTTGTTTTCGGGACTAGGTCTGAACTCTGCTGGGGGGGACAATGTGGAGAAGGGCTTCTCTGCCACTTTTAGCTTAAACAAAAAAAAACAAAACAAAAAAAAAAAATAACAGGAAAAATATTTTAGGCCGGTATTTTGAGTTACAGGCAAGCCTTGTGGGTTGCACCCCCCCCTCCCCTCTGGCACCTAAATATTAATGAATTCCTGGGAAGGAGTGGGGATTCAAGTCTGAGAAGTCAATTTACAAAGTCAATTAAAGGCAATTTAGTGGCCTTGCTATTGTTAGCATTATTAGCCTTCATGATGCTGTTAGTGCTTTTAGTTATTAGCATTATTGTGTGTGTGTGTGTTTGTGTGTGTGTGTGTGTGTGTGTGTGTGTGTGTGTGTGTGTGTGTGTGTGTGTGTGTGTGCAGTGCTGCTTTTTGCTGCTGTTGAGTTAGAGGCAGGGAATGGGATGTGTGCGCATGGTGTGAGGGATCTTCGCTGTCAGGGCGGGATAGCTTGTTGATTGACGAGTGTTTTTGATTAAAATTATGAAAGGATAAAAAGTGCCCACCCAAGTAAAGAGAGAAATCTGGAGGGGGTCAAAGGTCTCGGCTTGCATGCGTGGGTTTGTGGGAGATGTAGTGCGAAGAGGATCATATTGGACTATATTTCATTCCACAATTTATGATTTTTATTAAGAGAAAGGGGAGGGGGGGTCGATCAGTTTGTTTTAATGTTGAGCCAGTTACAACCCAATGTGTCTGTCCGTTCCCTTTTTTTTCGGGGGGGAAATTCAGACCAAAGTATTTTCCATTAACAGTAAATAAAACAAACTCGACTTTTTTTCAGGCCTTGGTGAGCTGCCAAACAAATAAAATGGCTCCACTTCTCGTTTTAAATCTGTCAAACCTCAAAGCCTCTGCTGCTTCCCGTCCAGCTGCTGACTTTACCTCTGTTCCAGTTCTGCAACTCATAAAGGACAGGAACCATAAATCAGACACATCTGGACTTCCCTGCTAACTCCCTCCCTCTCTTTCCCTCCCTCTATCCTTCCCTCCCTCTCTCTTTCCCTCTCTCCCTCCCTCTATCTTTTACTCCCCTTTATGCCTCCACATCCTTTTTTTTTTTACATTTTCGTCTCTCAATCTTCTTCCCTCTCTCACTTTTATCTGTTTCATCACTCTCTTTATTGCCTTAGCTCTAGCTTTCCATCTCACTCTCTTTTTTTTCTTCTTCTCTTTTCTTTTCCTTCCTCTCTCTCTCGCGTCTGCTACGGCTGTCAGTCACTGAAACAGGGAGCCGTGGAGATTAGATGTGCTGTCTGATCCCCTGTAGGTGCATCACAACAGCACACCACCCAGAGACGTGCTGTCTTGGTTGCATTGGAGAGGCTGCTTGGTCTTGTTGCATTTGAGCGAGGCTGCATTTGTCTGGTTTTGCATTTGGAGCGAGGGCTGCATTTGGACACAGGGAAACATTTGATCTGAGGTGTCGCATTTGTCACAAGTGCTGAATTTTGGATGGAGGGTGAAGGTGAGAGAGTGAGTGATGAAGTGAGTGGTGTGAGAGTGATAGTGTGAGTGAGTGAGTGAGTGATGAGTCGGTTTGGAGTGTGATGTATAGCCCCAATTTTCCTCTCAACAGCAAGATACTGGGAAAAAAGGGAGGGGTGTTTTATTAAATATTTTAGACCTAAAAGCAAATTGCCTTCCCTGACAAATGAAGAAAAGCTGCAAATCCTTATTGGGGAAGAGCCAGCAGCCCCGCCCCCCTGGCCGATGTGTCTCGGCCTGTCAGAACCAGCCCTGCGCTGACTAATCAATAATAACAGCATACAGGTACGCCGTGGAAGCACAGTGATTATACCATCCTGAAAGTATTTTTTTAATCTTTAAATTACCTTTAATTCGTTCTATTTGTGTATCTGTCGTTATTATATTTTGTTTTTTTCCCCTCGGGTTTCTCTCGTTTCTCTAGTTTCTATCGTTCTCTCGTTTCTCTAGGTTCTATCGTTCTCTCGGGTCAGCTGGTTTCACACTTGTTTACATCGTCTGTGCGCTGTGCTTTGGCACCGTCAACAACGGGCTTTTTAATGCCAATAAAGGGAAGTGGCCATTGAGCTGAGAGAGACGGAGGGAGGAAAGGAGGGAGAGAGAGAGGGAGAGAGAGAAAGAACAGGTAAATGGTGGGGGGGGGGGGCGTGGCCTCGTGCTGCCGGACAGAGTTCGGCGAGTGGGAATTTCGGCGCGGCTCTAAAGTCCCCGTCCCGACCCACAATGCCTTCTGTTCTGCCTCTCTCTCCACAGAAGGACACACTGGAACGAAAGAGAGAGAGAGGGGGAATAAAGGGGAAATGGAGAGACAGAGAGAGAACGGTCGTGTGTCATAACACGTCGTAACTCTTTCCGTGATCTCCCCTCCCCCCCCCCCCACAGTGTAGCTGGGGATGGGGTGCGTTAGGTTTTTATTATTTTTTTTGTGATAATTGCTAAGTACATCTCCCACCCGCACCCGCACCCCAGGGGGGTGATTTAGGACGACGTGTCCCTCGGTGCATGCCCGCCCCCCCTCCACCCGGCCGCAGCGGTGGCCGTAATGCAGATGAGCAGCGCTCCGGGGGCTGGGTGGGGGGGTGATCAATAACGCGGAGTGCTGTCCATTTGGGTAATGGACATTCCTGTCATAACTGGCTGTCTCAGAGCTAAGTGCGCGCGGGGTCCAGAGATCACTTCATTATCTCACTCGTTCCTTTTCTCCTCCGGTGTAAGTGCACTGCGATACCAGAGGGCTCGCAGCTCAACTTTGCATTTTAATAGCCCCCTCTCCTCCGTCTGCTCTCTGTTCTTTCTCTCTCTCCTCTCCCTCCCCCTCTCTCTCTCTCTCTCTCTCTCAGAGGGACAAGAAAAAGACCTTGCGAGCGTGCGCGTGTGTGTGTGTTGGTTGATTCTCCAGTTTGCTTTTTTTTAATGCTCAGGACAAATGTTTTTGGTGTGATGGGTCACAGGGGGCTTTGGGGTTGTTTATTGCTCATTTTAAATGGAGGACAAGGACGGGGAGAACGGTGATGGATGCCTGACAGGGGTGATGTCATCTTTATGCCAGTCAAAGGTCAGAGGTCGTGATACTTACGACTGGGCGTGGCACTGGTGCACTCGCCAGTGAGTGACGGGGTTACTGTGAGCGCATGTGCTATCTAAGTGTATGTGTGTGTGTGTGTTTCTGTACAAGTGTGTGTGTGTGAGAGTGTGTTTCATTGTGTGTGTGTGAGTGTGAGTGTGTGAGTGTGTGAGTGTGTGTGTGTGTGTGTGTGTGTGTGTGTGTGGATGAGTGTGTGGATGTGTGTGTGTGTGTGTGTGTGTAGAGTGTGTTTCATGTGTGGGTGGTGTGTGGTGTGAGTGTGTGTGTGTGTGTGTGCGACTTACAGTTCTCTCTGACCTCAGCCTAATCCCTGAGCCTCAGGCGTCTGCCATTGTTCTGTAACTGAACAGGTTTTCCGTTGCCGTGTTTTCGGTGAGTGTAGATGGCGGTACGCCCTCTGTACCCCCCCCACCCCCCCCGTACGGGGCATAGCGGAACAGATGACTGTTTTGTGTGCTGTGCGTGTAGCGATGTGGGTCCCTGCACCGCGTACCATCCCACATCTCCCCGCTGATCTGTGCTGCTTCTCAATGAAGACATTTACATCCCGCGAATCTCCAGGAGCGCTGCTCTTTTTCCTCCCTCTTTCCCTCCATCTCTCTTTATCTCCCTCTCTCTTTGGGCGACACCCACCCAATCCTGCCCCCCCCCCCCTCGTGCACCCCTACCCCCCCGCAACACCTGCACCCCAGGACAGGTAAAGCTGTGGGTAAGGCTTACACCCCAGGATGGTGGTATGGGTGTTTCAAAGGCCCACTGTGGCTGAGAGAGAAAGCAGGATCTGACTGTGTGTGTGTGTGTGTGTGTGTGTGTGTGTAGAGTATCTTTGTGTCTCTCATTATCTCCAGAGTGGTACTGAAGCGAGGGGGGGAGGGAGGGAGGGAGGGGGGGGCAGCTGGCAGGTGATTGGCAGGTCTATACGTGTGAACGGTGCTGCCGTGGCGACGGCGCCTTGTTCCGCCAAGCGGCGCGATAAGCGTCCCGCTCTCTCTGAGCGCGCTCAGACTGGCCCTGTCACAGCAGCTGCCAATCAACTCTGTGAGCCTCTATGAGTTACTCTAAGCACTCAACACGCACTCACCACTCCACACACACACACACACACACACACACACACACACACACACACACTCATAAACGCACACACGCACACACACACACATACACTCGCACACACACACACACACACACACGCACTCACACACGCGCACACGCACACACACACGCACTCATAAACACACACACACGCACTCATAAACACACACACACACACACACACTCACAAACGCACACGCACACACACACACACACACACACACACACTCATAAACGCACACACTCACACACACACAAACACACACACACACACAAACGCACATGCACACTCATAAACGCACACACGCACACACACACACACTCACACACTCACAAACGCACATGCACACACACACTCAACACGCACTCACACACAAACACACACACACACACACACACTCATAAACGCACACACGCACACACACTCGCACACACACACACACTCGCACGCGCATACGCACACACACACACACTCACACACTCACAAACGCACACACACTCACACACACGCACACACATGCAAACACGCACACATCTAACACCTAACCTGTGGTACTTTCTCTCTCCCTCCTCTTTCTCTTCTCTCTGTCTCTTTCTCTCACTCACTGTCTGTCAATTCAGTTCATTTCAAATAAGCCCTTTGGTTTCGGGATATAGCCGCACTGTGTCTCTGTCTCGTTTGGTCCCAGAAAAGGCTCTGGGCCAAAGCACAGCCTGGAGCTCCGGGTTCGAATCCTGCCTCTCACCCTGTTACGGCCCTTTTGAGACGGTCCCTAAACTGCGGGCGGGGAATAGGGGGCCTGCAGCCCTGCCGCTGTTCTCTATCACCCCGGCACTCTGGTTATCACACCTGACAAACAGCCAGAGGTCAGAGGTCACAGAGCACACGGAGCGGGAACAGTGGCCTGTTAGTTTTATCACACCACGTACGCTATCTCAGTTCACACAGTCGCTCGCTCGTTCCTCCGTTCGTCTGTTCATCTGGTTGTTCATTCGTTCATTCATTCATCCATTCATACGTCCATCCATTCATTAATTTATTAATTTGTAGTCTTTGCATATATTAGTTTTAGGGCTCAGCATTCTCATTAATGAGAGCCCCTTTTCCTATACAATGGAAATAAGGGGCTCTTTATAAAACTTTCCCTGAATCTGAGTCGGTATTTGAAATGGCAGTGTGTGAGGTCAGGTGGGGACCTGTGCAGTGGCAGACAGGTGGTGTTGGATTTCCGCCTGGCTGTCCGGGTGGCACAGGTGGGGGTGGGGGGGAGGCTGTGGAAAGCAGTAATTGGGTCAGTTTCATTAGCCTAAATGTCTCCTGGCTCAGGTTCTCTCTACCAGACTGAGGCCTCTACTCAGCTCAGCTGCTTCTGGTGGTTTCAGGACTTTCAGGATCCAATGGCTGCACACCCCCCCGATCGTAACCCCCCCCCCTTCCCTCCCACAGTCAAGCCTCAAGCTACTGCTGACAGCCCCCCCCCCCACTTCCACCACCCCCCGTCAATCACAGGGTGCATGCCATCCACCCTGTCAGTCTCTCAGTGTTCCCCCCCCAGAGTTTAGAACCAAACACCAATTTAGACTGCCCCCCTTCCCGCCACCCACTCACACTCCCTCCCCCAGGCACTGGAACACAGTGACCTAACTGAGCCAGTACCCAGAAAAATGTCTGAACCAAACACTCACACACACACACACACACACACACTCTCTCTCTCTCTCTCACACACACACACACACACTCTTAACTGAAAACACAGATGTTCCGTTCTGTCGACTGTTCTCTGAGTGCCCAAGCCTCTGATGACTCAGAGGGACTGCTAACTGATCACACAGACAGACGGCCGATCTTAACACTCAGATTAAATTAACTGAACTCCCATGTAGTCTGTGAACTGAGCCCTCAAATTCAGTTTTAACTGAACACCCAGGCCACCTCTGAACATCCATATAGCCTGTGAACTGAGCACACAGAGTCTGAACGCTCAGAGAGTCTTAAGTGAACACACAGACGGACAGCTCAATTGAACACTCAGAAATGCAGTTAACTAAATGCCCAGGTAGTCTCTGAATTGAATACTCATTGCAGACCCCACACTCTAAATGACTGAAGGCTGTATAGCGTTTGTCTCGTCAGGTTTGAATGTAGAAAGCAGTACTGCATCACATACCAGCAGAACACGCTAACAGAATGCACGTGCGCTCTCTCTGTACACCATCACACACGAACAGAACACGCTAACAGAATGCACGTGCGCTCTCTCTGTACAGCATCACACATGAACAGAACATGCTAACAGAATGCACGTGCACTCTCTCTGTACACCATCACACATGAACAGAACATGCTAACAGAATGCACGTGCGCTCTCTCTGTACAGCATCACACATGAACAGAACATGCTAACAGAATGCACATGCGCTCTCTCTGTACAGCATCACACATGAACAGAACATGCTAACAGAATGCACATGCGCTCTCTCTGTACACCATCACACATGACCAGAACATGCTTAAAGGATGCAGAAACACACGACTACGGAAGTCACAGTCCATATCCTGGCCTCCATTTTCTTCGTCTGTCATTATCGGCTGAGAGCGAAGTTTTGCGCGGTTATTTTTATACAACGTGTCGCTCGTGAGGACAACCTGACCCCCCCAAACCGGCTGGCCCCCCTGGTTTTATGATATTGCAGACGGGGAGCGTGGGTCAGCGGTTGAAACGTGAACGCTTTTCACCTCTTTATTTTAGGAAAGGGAGACTCTAGGACCCCTGCTGTTTTTTTGTAGTTTTTTTTTTTTTTTTACAAGGCACTCTATGGCCCCGCAAACATGGTGTGTAACTGCTCACGACTCTCAGCCTGTCTCTGTTCAAAGAGAGAGAGCGAGAGAGAGAGAGAGAGAGGGATGGAAGGAAGGAGAGAGAGACGGGTGAGGGGCGAGCGAAAATGACACGGCTCGCGTGTAATTCCTCACACATGGCGGGGTCTTTTATGTTCCCCGTGTTCCCCCAGAAGATTTATTTCGCAGCCTCCGGGTTATTTGGTAATTACCGCAGGTTTCCCCTGTCAGCACCCCGCGGAACGTCCGGTCCGGTCTGCAGTGTCTCCACACGCCCCGGGCCCATTACCATTTCTTCCTGCTTGCTGGGTTTTTTTTTTTTTGTTTAATGTTTTTTTTTTTTTTTTCTTCTGTTCCTTCCTTACCTGTTTCTGCCTTCTCTCTTCTCGGAAATGCTCACAGATGAGGCGATATGTGATGTGCTAATTGGGCCGTTACAGCTGACAGAGTTTTACTCTCTTTTATTTTTTACGGGCTGTAGGGGAATATTCATCTGTGTGAGGGGTCATCTGAAGTGTTTTTGTTTTTAGTTTTGTTGGGTGGTTTTTTTTGTCGCTGTTTTGTTTGTTGTCATTAATGACGGTGTTATCACGCTCAAGTTGGAATGAGGTGACATTCACGAAGTCGCATTTCTTACGGAGAAGCGATGTTTACGTTTACGCCGTCTGCGGTAACGCTATCTTCGCTGAGCGCTGGTGCGAGATTAGTTTTCACACAGGGCAGGCGGCTGTCAATTAAATGCACGTCTAAAATCTGGCCTAATGGTGTGTGATGGTTTGGGTAGTGTGGAGTTCTGACGCACGCACACACACACACAACACACACACACACACACACACCCTCCAGGAGATTTACAGTCTCGCCCATTGAGTCATAGCCTGAAGTGAAATCGTCCCTGAATTTTTTTTTTTTTTTTTTTAACGGTTAAAACTGTTTGTTTTTAGCGAAGATCTCGCTGGCTGCAGGCGTGTCCCGTGCCGAAGTGCTTTCGCGGGAGATTTGGCTCGGTGATTAACGCCACCGGGGGCCGTCCCAATGGCGGAAATAAGACTCGGTGACGCAGGTAATTTAGGCCCTGCGTGTCAGGTTCATGTCCCCTGCGCTATAAGCCTGGTGAGAAAACCCGCCATTTTACTGGGGCCCGACCAATCACGCGTCAGCTCAGTCAAAACGGGGGCCTAAGGTGGAGGCAGCCATTCGCAGTTAAACCTATGAGACACGGGGAAGCGTGTGAATAATAAATGAGGGGGGAGGAGCCAGAGAGCGGCGTAGGGGGCGTGGCGGCGAAAGATGGGGGGGCTCCTGCGACCCCGAGCTTTTAATGAGGGCGCGACGTCCCGCCCCGCGCGCAGGGGGGGTCCCGTCCCGGCGGACCCCTCTGTCAGCGCCGTGACCCCCCCGGCTCCCGCCGTGACCGAAAGGTTAAATTCTGGCGGCCTGTTCCTAATTTGCGGAGCGAAAAGCCACATGTTGGGAAGCGAGCGGCGCTGAGGGCGGCGTGGGGGGCGTGGCGCCCCCCTGAGCCGGCTCAGACGCGGGTTCGGGAGGCGCGGCCCGTCCTCCTCTGCGTGTTTTTAGGGAAGAATGATTCCTCTGTGCGAGCGAGCGGCAGCATCGCTCTGGCAGCCGTTTGGGATCCCGTGTTGGGGTTGTACCGTTTTAGCTTGCGCTGCACTGAGGGGAAGTGTTGTACGGCCCTGGAATTTAGGTCAGACAATTTTAAGGTATTAAAATATTTTGGTTGGGAAAAAAAAAGCGTAGAGAGAGGGAGAGAGAAAGGGGGGGAGGTGTCTTAATCTCTGAAGTGTTTTGGAATGCACTGTAATTGGTCCGAAGTACTTGTAGAATGTGCAGTGATTGGACAGGAATGCTTGGACAGAAGTAATTGGACAGAGCTCCCTGTGGATTGCGCTGTGATTGGACGGAAGTGTTTGGATTATATCGTGATTAGACAGAAGTGCTCGTGGGAATGCACCGTGATTGGACAGTAGTGTTTGTGGGATGCACTGTGATTGGACAGAAGTGTTCATGGAATGCACTGTGA
>NC_057942.1:38961470-38978970 GCF_018555375.3 Anguilla rostrata | reverse complement strand
GAGAGAGGCATCCTTTGAAATAACTGAATGTGTGTGTGTGTGTGTGTGTGTGTCTGTGTGCGTGCGTGTTTTTCGACCTGAAATTCAAGGAAAAGTTTTTCATCTCGAAGATAATGAAGTGAGTTTGCTGGCAGTGGGAGAGGATGCTGTTGTTGTGGCGTATTTATTGTACTACTTACAGGCTGAATGTTAAAAACTGCTTTTAAGAGAACTAAAAGGTGTGCTGGCGGTGCACTTTTGTTTAAATCTAATGTGCCGGAGAATTATGTGGCCGTTTCTCAGCAAGCTATTAAAAGGTCAGCGTACAGCGGAGGCATGTAGATGTACACTTACAGAGCTGTTTTTTATTTAGGCATAAACGTTAAGGACAGTAAATTTCCTTTTGCAGTCTGCGTTTCCTTCCGTGAAGCCACATTTCCTGAGTGCGTGTGTGCTTGTGTATGTGTGTGTGTGTGTGTGTGCGCGTGATTATGTGTGTTTGTGTATATGTGTGCGCGCGTGTGTTTATGTGTGTTTGTGTATATGTGTGTGTGTGCGTGAGTGTGTGCTTGTTTGTGTGTGTGTGTGTGTGTGATCTCACAGCAGCACGTAGCTGATTAAACACTGTAAACTAATTAGCCGAGCACTTTGCCTACCCCCCCCGCGCGCCACCCCCCGCCCTCCCCCCCTTCCAACCACCGATGGTAGCGGCGCATGAAATGCACTCTGCCTGGCTGCACTTTTCAATTTATTCTTCTGTTAGTGTCACCAAGTCTGGCTCCAGGAAGGGGAAATTAACAAAGAGAGAGGGAGAAAAAAAGAAAAGGTAAGGAGGGAAATGCATAAACAGTCTGTGGAAGAGACGTGGTGGAGATGGGGCAGGATTTTGGGGTGCTGAGGGCACCAGTCCCCTGGAACAAGAAGATTTAACTTTAGTACCATTAGAAGAAAAAAAATTTGTTTCAGTTTTTTCTTAGTTTCAGTCTTGCAGGGAGTAGGGAGTGATGTCATTGCAAGGCATTTTGGGAGTCATGTTTGACGTCATCTTCCAGAGGCTTAACCAATATTTTCGGACAAATCGCATGAACCGAGCGAAGTCAGCGATTCGAGCGGAAGCAGTGAAACGCGGGGGAGTGGTTTAACAGCGAGAGGAGGTGCGCGTCGAGCGCGTCAGCCGCCATTTTTGGAAACGTCTGGGAATCTGACCCAGCGCCTGCGCCACAGCGTCTCAGGTGTGGCTCAAAGGCCGATACCGTAAAAGCTGCTCCCAGTTCCAGAGCCGCGGGGCTCGTGACACATCAGATTCCTCAGAGCGAGGAGGATGAGCGGGAGAGGAAGATCCTGTGGGTCGGAGGCTGCTTGACGGTCGGAGGTAACGGCCTCCTCCTGACCCTGGCTCCGCCCCCGCCCCCCGGCCCCGCCCTGTGAACACTCACCCTCTTTCGGGTGTGGTTCGAGGGTGCCTCCTTTCCTCTCTCTCAGGCAGGTGAGCGAGTTCGCGCTGGGGGGTCACGGTGGGGTCAGGCTCGTTGCTACGCCGATCCGGTCTGACCTGATTGGCTGTCTGGCTCCTAAGGCCCAGGTTGTGCGTGCAGTTGCGACCTGTCTGGAAATGCAGTGTCATGTTTCGCCCTGTGAGAGTGTGCGTTCGCCAGGAACTGCAGTGTGATTCATCCTCTGAACTTGTCTATCCCAGCTGTTTATTTGACAAGATAATGCACATTTAAGTCTTTTGTTTACTGTAAACATTATTAACCCTTTAATAACAGTTAGAAATAGTTCTTTAAATCTTTTGTTTGTAAGAGCAAAGGACAGAACTGTAGCTGATAAATTTAAGTGTTTGCTTGGTGCAGGTTATTGTCATTTGTGTTATTGCTTTTATTTAGACATTATAAGAATATATCTCAGCGATGTTCAGCGGTGGTTGGAGTTTAATTCTGGGTGTGGGAATCGGATTAAGTCAGGCCCATGGCCCACAGCCCGTTCGGTCCTGGCGCTGTGTTGTGGTAGACTGAGGGAAATTAGTTCTGAACGGCCGCTGCCTCCCTACCGTCTGGACTGAAGTGGACTGAGCAGGGAGGCGAGCGAGCGCTCTAACCACTAAACCAAGCGCGCGTGGGAGTTCCGCGTCTCCGCCAGGAGCCCGGCTCTGTCCCCGCGGCTCTAACTCCGGTCTTTTCCTTCCTATGCCGAAATTGATTGGCTGCAGCTCAGAGGTAAAAGATAAAAAGCCGGGGATGAGTGAGTGAGCGAGCGAGGGAGTCGGTGACTGCGATTGTGCCTGGATAAAGCGCAGACTGGCGGCTGCCCTCCTGCACGGGGACAGAAACATTACAGCATAAAATAAACATCGCGCGACTTGCTGCCAAGACTGCGGCCGTTATAATGCTTACATGCGTCTACTATCGACGCGTTTAGTTCAGCTTCGAGGAAACAGCTGAGCGATGTTGGGTAATTGAACTGTACAGTTCCAAAATGCAATCGTAGTTTTTAAAAATTTTTTATAATATGATAATAGTATGATAATGTAATACCAGTAATACAACACTCAAAGTAATACAACAGAGATGGGAAAGGAAATCTAGACAAAGCGCTTTGACATATTCACCAGGGACCGCGGGAGCCATGAATCAAAATATATAAATAAATAAAATGAAAAAAGAAGCGATAAACGTTTTTGGAATGATGACCATCTCTCCCATGCGCACGCATCCTGGCGGTTGACCAGTCAGCGATTCTCCCGTTACCATGCCTTGAATTGCAGGCTGACTAATGAGTGCTAATCATATTTTCAGTCCGGAGGGAAAAAAAGGAAAAGGGAAATAAATAAAAAAAGAACAGCTCAGTGGTGCTCCATTTAGCCCCGGAGTCCCAGGGTCGGAGATATTTATACATAAACATAAGCGAAACCAGCCTGCCAGTAAAACGTCGCCCAGACGGTTTACATCTAATTATTATTTTATTAACCGGGCGAATCAGATTCCAATTAGCGCACGCGATCATTTCAGCGCTCGTTTTACCTTATTACCCCTGCGTTCGCTGCCTGTGGTCCCACGGGGTGAAAGGGGGACTATTAATTAGCTTCTGAAACCGGGGAGAACTATCGTGAGAAGGGAAACTGCAAATCAAACTGTCCACAGTGGAGCTTTTAATCTGACTCTCCGTAGGTTCCTAATTTATTAACTTTTAAAATCCTTTTTTTTTGGTCCATTGTGTCCAAATGTTAGCCCAAGTTTAAGAGTTATAATTTCTGTAGTCCCATTATAACTGCCCGCGCAGTTAAACGTTCAGCGTTTAATCAGCTCTTATAGAGTACATACGGTCTCTGTAGCTTACTCAGTGAGAGCTGAATTAACACTGGGCATGCGCTGTGTGTGCCTCATATATGTGTGTATGCATTGTGGAAGAACATGTGTGTGTGTGTGTGTTTGTATTGGTTAGAGCTTGTGTGTATGTTTCTGTGTTTAAAAGTGCCTGTAGCAGTAGACGGGGAGAGAGAGAGAGAAGGAGAGGAGAGAGGGGGAAGAGAGAGGGAAAAAGGAGAGGTAGAAAAAGGAAATGGTCTCACTTTACATTAAATTGCCTGTACAGCTGTGTAATTACATAGTAACTACTGAGGTGGACAGCGTGTAATTACTGTGCACGTACACATTGTTAGATTGTGCTTACAACACAAAAAAAAAAAAAAACATTTATTTCATCGCTGGAACATTGAGCACAGAATGTCTGAAGCCCATACGATGATTGCGGCGATAATGTAGACTGAATTACGCTCGCTGGCACTAGCGGTCCCGGCTGTAGTGGCATAAATTTGTCGCCGCATTGGAAAGAAACACTCGAGTCGGAACCATACGTAGGTTGTTTTTACATGTCTGACAGTGTTCATGCAGAGCATGAGCTGTACACTGCGTATACAATCTAATTACGTGTGTGTATGGCCTGTACAGACGAAGTTACAGTGCTTTTGACCAATTAGGGCCACTTGTGTTAAGTGGAAGCGCACAGATGTGATTGGTCCTCCTGGCTGCGGGAGTTTTGATCAGCGAGCCAATCCGTATCCGTCACGCCGTGGGGGTGTGGCGAGGTTCGGCGATGACTCGGCGCTGCGAGAGGAAGAACCTTCAGCGATTCGAACCCGTGACGCCCGGGACCTCCGAGGGCCGACGGGGAGGGAGTCGAGTGCGCGGGGTCGAAGGTCAAATGAAAAAGAGTCATGACCAGCCGCTGCTGCTCCTGTTCTCCCACAGAATCATTATAACCCAATCAGAGTGAGCGGAGAGCAATACCCATAATGCACTGCCATATATATATATATATATATATATATATACAGTGTAAGTCAATGAAGTAAATTAGAGAAACGCAGGGGAGGGAGGTAAACTGGGGAGGAAGGGGCTGCTTTCTGTGGTAATTGCCTCTCTGGAGAGCTGCAGTGGAAGGTAATTGAAGTGGATGAGTGGTTTCTCCTGGTTATTAAGAGCAATGAACAAATTAGGGCCCCTGCAATTTTCTTTATGATCATTCTTCTTTTTTTTGGGCCAGAGTGGTTTTATTTTATAATCTTTTTTTTTTTTTTTTGGTGCTTCTCTGCCTTTTTTGTTTTGCCAACGTTTGGATTGAATTATTGTTTTTTTTTTTCTTCTTCTTTTTTTCCTTGCTCCTCTTATTATAAACATTCCTGGGGGGCCTCCAGGCAGAGGGTAGCGGTTTTGTTTTATGGGGTTCTGGTGGCATTACATTGATATGGAGGTCCCTGCTCCCCTGTCCCCCCCAGCTTCATCCGGTCCCCCCCCCCCCCCAGCCCCCACCCCCTCTCCCGCAAAGCCATTTGTTTTGGATCAGTTCTGAAATTTGCAAGACCTTTTTTGTGGCGTCCCCCCGGTGGAGAGGCCTCGGGGAGGGGTGGGGGGGGAGGGGGGTCCTTCTGGAAGCCGGCGGAAGGTTTCACTGCATCGTAATTGCAATTGAGTTTTTTCTTTTTTTCTTTTTGAACCTATGGGAATCGGGCTTCTTTGCAAATGCGGTTCTGGGGAGAACAAAGGGACTGTTACACGTGTGCGGTTAGCCAGTGAGTCATGGGGCCATTGCGAATGCTCTGCTGCGTGTGCGTGTGTGTGTGTGTGTGCGTGTGTGTGTGTGTGTGTGCGTGTGCGTGTGTGTGTTATGTAAATAGGATCAGGAATGAGGAGAATGCTGAATTTGGGTAGGGTGGGGTGGTGGCAGAGCCTTTTCTTGCCACAGCTTATTGTTCCCTGGAGATCAGGCTGAGCTGCTGAGGGTGCAGCGCTAACAAGCTAAGGCAATTAGCAGCGTGGGGCCGCGTGTGTTAGCGGGTTAGCATGTTTTAGCATGGTTTTCATGGTTAGCAGGTTAGCATGGTTAGCACGTTAGCACAGTTAGCGGGTTTGCGAGGGCTTTATTCTCAGTGAATGACCTTGGCCTTTTGTTCTGGTCACAAACAGCTGTGATGTGACAAGATCATTGAGGCTTTTCTCTTCCATTGCCGAGTTATAGAGGAATGTTTTTTGCACACACATGCACACACACACACCTACTCACACTCACACACACACACACACACACACACGCTCACACACTCACACACACACACACACTCACACACACACACTCACACACACGCACACACACACACACACACACTCACACACACACACACACACACACACACACACACACACACACACACACACACACACACACACACACACACACACTCACACACAGACACACACACACACACACACACCTCGGGGCAGGCTGCTCTCTGTCACGCCGCACTCTGTGCCCTTAACCGCAGGTACTCAGTGGCTTTGTGCCTTAAGAGGGGCTCTTAGGAGCCTGTTAGCGCCAGGAATGCGTCATGTGACATGCACAGGGTGTGCGCGTGGGCTCCCGACCTCCCCGCCCGACCCCTGACCCCCGCTGAAGTGCCCCTGTCCCATAATCAAAAATCTGGCTCAGAGATCTGGAGTGGGAGGTTTGGGGGGGGGTTGAGCAGGGGCGGAGTTTGAATGATTTTCTCTCTCTGTCGTCATTGAGTTGGCCGTTCATAACGCCATGGCGATCACACACGGGCAACCTACCGGTTCCCAAACTGCTCTCCGCCGTTTCTGTCCCCTCCCCTCCCCTTCGAACACTTTCTCAGCTCAGAACCGGGATAGAGAGGGAGGGAGGAAGGGAGAGAAAGAGGAACAGAGAGAGAGAGAGATTCATATAGGCGGTTCCACATGTCGTCTCCTCACTTCTCTGTTGTACTTTAATGATTTCCTGCCAAATCGTGCATAGCGAGCGACGCTTACAAACGGATCTGTCTGACTGGCCGTGATGAGGAAGTGACATACACCAGGGCGGAACTGCTAGGAAATGCCTGACTGCGCTGTTTCAGGGTTCTAACAGTAGCATTGTCTCTCTGAGTCCAGATGCGGACCCGGCCGCCAGCGAGCTGTTGGTTATGGACTCACAAAGGGCCAATCTTTGGCCCATGCGTCTGCTCTGGGTGATAATCCAGAGGGTCACAGACTGGCTCATTGTTCCAGCAGTACGGCTCGCCACCTTTGTCTGTGCAACACAACACACATCTGCACATCTGTTTCGGTGACACGGGGTACGGGGTGTCACCGAAACCAGCACCCCCCCCCGCCTCCCCAGCAGCCCCCCCCCCCCAGTCTGTTCCGACGGTCGCCTCCGCACGAGCCCCCTCCCCGTTCCCCACACACCCATGTACTGTATCGTGAGTTCGCCTCCTGGCACTGAGCTCCCGGTTCTCACTTCCGTAGGTTTTAACACACACACACACACACACAATGACACACACACATAACACGAGTCACCACTGCTCCCAGCATCACTCACTGCTGCTTCAAATAAGAACTAACCCTTAATTTATTCATTTTTGTATAAATGTTTTTAATCATAGTGTCACTGTGCTGAGAACGGACCCGTCCTGCTTTAGAGGGACACCGAGCGAACAGCCTTGTCTTTTATCGGATTTGGGCTCGAGGACCACGCCGTCTGTGGGCCCAACGTCTATTGGCTTAATGATGTGAGGGTCCCAACAGACAGCGGAACAAGTTTGGGCATGTGGGATGTGGGTTGGGGGGGGACTGTGGGGGGGAGGGTGATTCCTCTTTGGTGACATCACTTTCAGGCTGACTGCACTTCCCGGGACATATGTTGCGTGCCCCCCAGGCGTGCGTTACCGTGTTACCATTAGAGCCTCGTCCCATATGCTGACCCGAACCCCGCCGCCCTCTATTGGATAAGAGCGGTGATTTATCCTGTCATTAGCGTCAACGTTTCTCTTGTTAGCGTCGACCTTTAACCTTTCCCGCGCGGTCCAATCACGTTACGCGCGCAGGTCGCCCGCTGATTTGATTGTAAGACGTTTGGGGGGGTGGGGGGGGAAAGGAAAATCACCCACTAACCGCGTGTGTGTGTCTGACTCTGCATGCGTGTGTGTGTGCTTGTGCGTGTGCGGATATCTGGCTCTACATGTGTGCGATTGTGTGTTCATATATGCTGCTAAACGTGTTGTGTGTCTGTTCATTTTAAATGCGTAACTGACGCAAATGCTGCATGTGTCTGTCCCAACTGAGAGGGGACTGTACTGTCATGTGACTGAAGGGTGAGGCTGGCTGGATTTTGGGATGGGGTACTGAGGGGGGGTCGAGTATCATGGCGGGGGGGGGGGGTTCCCAGCCTTGCCTCGCTGGCTGACCTCTGCACCCCGATAAGTGTGTGTTAATCACGAACCATATTTAGCTGCAGCACTGACACCATGGCTCACTGCCCATTCTACAGCCAGTGTTCTCTACCTCTCTACCTCCATCCCTCACTCCCTCCCTCCCTCCGAATCGCTATCATTTGTCCGCTGCAGTGGTTTTTGGCCAGAAGGGAAATTCGACAGATTTTTCAGGACAACATTTCGAGCTTCCTGTTCATTCACTTGCTCACTGTTTCTGTTTGTGTGAATCAAGGAGCTGGTGATTCACTGGAGCCTGGAGCCCATTGTGTGTTCACAGGCACACACACACACACTGTACACACACACACGCACACACAGAACACACACACACACACACACTGTACCAGACACACAGAACACACACACGCACTGAACACACACACACACACACACACACTGAACACACACACACACACACACACTCACACCGATCACACACACACACACACACTGATCACACACACGACTGGGGGGGGAAACGAAAATCGCGTGTGCGTGCGAGCGACTGTGGGGGGGGGGAATGGACCGAGCCCCCAAATGAGCAACAGCAAATGAAAGAGGGGAAAAAAACAGGGGAGCAGAAATGAAAACCTCCACGTTCGCTAAGCAGAGCAAACACCGCCCCCCCCCCCCCCCCCCCGAGCCGGGAGAGCTTGTTCAGCTGTTCTCCCTCAAACGGCCGTGTTTGTCGTTGGTCTTGGCTCACGAGGCACGAGGTGGGTCCGGTGGAAAGAGATACAAAAGGCCGTCCGAACTACAGCCGGCGCCCCCCAGAGGTGATAATCTGCCGTGGCTCCTGTGCCGGAAGCCCAGCGGACTGGAGGTGTTTGGCTTGCGTTGTTTGGCGATGGAATTTTAATGAAACCAGGGGGCCTTCTAAATCCCCCCCTTACCCAAAAAGAAGGTCAAGTTTAAACCACCCGGAAGTTTGTCATTAAAATACAAAAAAAAAGCTTTTGTTAATTGAAATTCTCTTTTGTTCTGTTGCCAAATGTGGCCCGGATTAGTCACCAGTTGGTTTTTGCGTCATGAGTTGGCTGGGTGGTGGTGTCGTGATGTCACCTCCAGTTGAATAACAATTGGTCAGAAGAAGTAACTGACCATTGGCAAAGCAGATCTCACATGACTCATATCAGTGTCAACCTGGTCAGGTTCGTCGTACCATAAGGTTATGAGCAGCCTGGTCAGGCTCATAGTGCTGTAAGGTTATGAGCAGCCTGGTCAGGCTCATAGTGCTGTAAGGTTATGAGCAGCCTGGTCAGGCTCATAGTGCTGTAAGGTTATGAGCAGCCTGGTCAGGCTCATAGTGCTGTAAGGTTATGAGCAGCCTGGTCAGGCTCATAGTGCTGTAAGGTTATGAGCAGCCTGGTCAGGCTCATAGTGCTGTAAGGTTATGAGCAGCCTGGTCAGGCTCATAGTGCTGTAACGTTATGAGCAGCCTGGTCAGACTCATAGTGCTGTAAGGTTATGAGCAGCCTGGTCAGGCTCATAGTATTGTAAGGTTATGAGCAGCCTGGTCAGGCTCATAGTGCTGTAAGGTTAGGAGCAGCCTGGTCAGGCTCATAGTGCTGTAAGGTTATGAGCAGCCTGATCAGGTTCATAGTGCCGTAAGGTTATGAGCAGCCTGGTCAGGCTCATAGTGCTGTAAGGTTATGAGCAGCCTGGTCAGGCTCATAGTGCTGTAAGGTTATGAACAGCCTGGTCAGGCTCATAGTGCTGTAAGGTTATGAGCAGCCTGGTCAGGCTCATAGTGCCGTAAGGTTATGGGCAGCCTGGTCAGGCTCATAGTGCTGTAAGGTTATGAGCAGCCTGGTCAGGCTCATAGTGCTGTAAGGTTATGAGCAGCCAGGGCAGACTCATAGTGCTGTAAGGTTATGAGCAGCCTGGTCAGGCTCATAGTGCTGCAAGGTTATGAGCAGTCTGGTCAGGCTCATAGTATTGTAAGGCTACATTCAGTAATCCAGGTGTGGTTTACCAGGCTGTGGTTTATACAATTAGCATTGCTGACCTCCCACTGAGCTAGAGGAAACTGTGTGTGTGTGTGTGTGTGTGTTTGAGCCATTACCGTGTCGAGCGCCCGCAATCTAATTTCGCTCAGGGGGGGGGGGGGTTGTGGTGAGGGAGCAGCGGAATCCTGCGGACTTCGCATTTTTCCGTATTTTTTTTCTTTTCCTTTTCACACCTTCAACAGCCGTGTCTGACCCCAGATCACGCCCGTTCCAGAAACGGCGATCCGGGGGGGTTGGGGGGTGGGGGGGGGTGATACGTGGGGTTAATTACCGCGTAGCTTCTCGCCCCGCGTAGGCGTACCGCCGTCTGTAGTCCGTATGCGTAGACGCTTTGCTGTCTGTGGTCCGTAACCTTTCGGTGGGGACCCCTCTGGGTCAGCCCGAGCCCCTTGACTAAGCGGAGCAGAGAGTACCGTGAGCTGATGAATGTTCTGTCCGATGCGGTCGGGGGGGGGGGGGGGGTAGTCCTTTGAGCTGAGATGGAGAGCAGACCCTCGCCTTAACACCTGCGTTCGTTTAAGATGTGCTGAACCCACTGTGTCATCCTTCTCTTTATATCCATCCCTCTCTTTTTCTTTTGCTCTTCTCATTCACTGTCTCTGTCAGTCCTGGGTCTCCCTCTCCCCCTCCCTCCCTCCCACTCTCCCTCTCTCTCTCTCTTTCCATTGCTCTCTCCCTCTCCCTCTCTCTCTCTTTCCATCTCTCTCTCTCTCTCTCGCTCTTTCTCTCTCTCTCCCTCTCTCTCCCTCCCTCCCTCCCTCTATCTCTCACCATCTCTCTCTCTTACTCTCCCTCCCTCCCTCTCTCTCTCTCTCTTGGACAGAAAAAGGTGTGCACTGTGACTGAGGCAGTGGTGAAGGGAAGAGCGGCACTGATCTCAGTGCTCTGAAATATGGGGGGATGGGAGGGAGTGAAATATTCCCTCTCTTCCAGATGGAGGACAGGACGATTCAGCTCTTCCATTCCCTATCACACGCCCCCTCCGCCCCCCCCCCACCCCCTACCTGCCTTCCTTCTCTCTCTCCTTCTTCCATGGAAGCCCTTCTTTCATCTGCTTTCAATCTCTCCCCTCCTCCTTTTCTCTCCTTTCCCTTTTCTCTCAGTTCCGCGCTCCTGCCCTCCTCCTTCGATCATTCTCTCTCTCACGCTCTCTCTCTCTGCCGCTCCTCCTCTTTATCTTTCCCCCTCTCACCTTCCTCTATCACTCACGCCCTTTCTCTCCGTCGGGCTCCCTCCCCCTCTCGTTCGTCCTCTCCTCTCCATCCATCCGTCACTCTCTCCCGGCCCTCCCCCAATGCCTCCCTCTGTCATTCTTTCTCCTCTCTCTCCCTCCCTCTCTCTCTCTCTCTCTGCCCCCCCCCCCTTGCTCTTTTCTCTCTGCCCCCCCTTGCTCTTTCTCTCCCGCCCCCCCCGTCTCTCCCCAGTTTCAATTGTTCAATTTCAATTTCATGACTCGGTCACCAGGGCAACCAACAATAAAACATTGTTCTTTTTTTTGTTCCTTTTTTTGGTATTTAATTTTAATACTTAAAATAGCAAATGTTAACAGCCGCACTAGCAGGAATTATTAACGGAAAATTATTATTTAAAAAAGAAAAATGAAGAGTACTTTATTCAGATGGGAATGATTTCCTTGTTATTTCTCTCTCTCCCTGTCCTGGCAGTTTGTGTCCCACCAGGTCTCATCTGGCTGGCAGTTCAGGTGGGGGTGGGTGTGACCCCCCCCATGGGTGTTAATCATTTTTCAGGGTTTAAATCTGACACGGTTCGCTCTTATCTGACGAGCGGTGAGGGATCTTGTGCGAATGTGCTCAAGTAGCGCGGGAGCCCCTCTC
Source organism: Anguilla rostrata (assembly GCF_018555375.3). Classification (NCBI taxonomy): domain Eukaryota; kingdom Metazoa; phylum Chordata; class Actinopteri; order Anguilliformes; family Anguillidae; genus Anguilla; species Anguilla rostrata. The sequence continues at coordinate 38,967,382 of NC_057942.1, read as the reverse complement.
TGTCCACCTCTCCCACCTGCCCGACGTCACATGACCCCTCTACTCACGGGTCACCTGGTTTCGCTTGGGGGCGTGAGCTTGAGCCGGTAGTGTGATTTATCTGGGTATCTGGTGAGTGAATGTCAGGGCTGTTTTGGAGCTTTCATTTTGACAGAATTGAAAAAAAAATAATTCTAAAGTAAAAACACAGTATTCAAATTGCAGATGAACTGGACCTAGAGAACAATGCAATTATTACTTGCTCTCTGTCTGTCTAACTCACTGGCTTGCACAGTGTTTGTGAGTGGGGCCTGTGATCATGGTTGAGAATGGGCAAGGTTAGATCTGTGTAAAGGGTGGGGTTTGCTGCTGTAAAATGGGCGGGGCTTGGATCTGTGAAATTGGTGAGTGTTGGGTCTATAGATTGAGTGGAATTTTATCTATGGAATGGGTGGATTTTGAATCTGTGGAATGGGTGGGGTTTGGGACTGTAGAAGGGGTTGAGTGAGTCTGTGGAAGGGTGGGGTTTGGGTCTCTAGGTAGACAGGAGCAAGCAAGCTTTTAGAGCGTAATCACAATATTATTCATGGGAAAAACAGAAAAAGATGGCATGATTATGTGCAGATGATTAGAACCAGACTAATTCCAGTATCAGATGCTTGCTGCCAAGATTGTACAAAGGCTTTTGGGATTTGGGATTAAAAATAGAAATAGTTTGGCTTTAAAGAAAAAGAGAAAACTTTATCATTCACAGAATGTCACTGGTTTTACTTTAAAACATTGCATATGAGAAACATGTTTGCAACACGTGCACACATACATACTCATACTCACTCAAACCACATGAACAGTCCACTCTCTCTCACACACATGCACATACGCACACAAACACACATAGGCTACGTACACGCATGCGCGCCCTTTGGTGCTGTGTAAAGTAGTGCATCAAGGGTCAAGCCACGGAGCTGTTATAGTTGTTTGAGGCCAAAGGGCTTAACAACAGTAGTGGCGGCATTAGCATTAGCAGCAGCATTAGCAGAAGCACTAGATTTAGCACTAATGTTAGCACTACAGTAAACGCAGAGCAGAAGTCGTGTTAGCTTTAGCAGTAGCAGCAGCGTTAGCAGTGGGACTAGATGTAGCACTAGCGTTAGCCACAGCAGACACTGAGCAGCAGTTGCGTTAGCATTAGCAGCAGCATTAGACTAGTGTGGACTGATCGCTAGCACTAGCTTAGCCACAGCAGACATGAAGATGTAGCATGCGTTAGCAGCAGCAGCAGCAGTAGCAGTGGAACTAGATGTAGCACTAGCGTTAGCCACAGCAGACACTGAGCAGCAGTGGCGTTAGCATTAGCAGCAGCAGTAGCAGTGGAACTAGATTTAGCACTAGCGTTAGCGACAGCAGATGCAGAGCAGTAGTCATGTTAGCGTTAGCAGTAGCAGTAGCAGCATTAGTCGCGGGAGTAGCCCATGTGGAGCAGCAGGCCTGACGGCCTAGCTTTTCCTCGCTAGCAAGCAGTGTCATTTAATTGCCCTTGGTGCTGTGGAACACTGTCGCTACTGTGCACCTACCCCCGTCTGTGGCCCCCCACCCTCGAGCCCGCCCCCCCTTAAATGTTACACAGTTCATTAAGACCTATGAGAACCTCCTCCAGAGATAAGTCACCAGGAATTCTTCCCCGAGGCGGTTCCAGAGAGCTTTTACTGACCCTGATAGGGAGGGGGGCCGTAGAGACGCGGAGATTTGTCCTTCAGCAGCCGGCAGGGTCAGTTTGAAAGAGAAGAAGAAAAAAAAGGACCCTGAATGTTTTACTGTCGTGTCAGGAGTTTGCGAGGCTCTCCGATGCGTGGCTAATTAACTTAACGAACCTGAACATTTGTCAGGTTGATGTAGTCCTGTCGAGGATTAGCCCACTGTCTCGCACCTTCCTCGTCTCTGTTTAGAACATAAATATGCATATAAACGCTCAGCGGCCGTTTTATTAGGTACACCTGCTCATTAATGTGAATGTCCTGCTCCTGTTGTTCTGTGGAAGGGTTGTTTTTTGGCCTTGTGATAGTACGGCACCGTCTGTCCCTCGTCAGGGGAAGGAGGGAAGAGGAAAAAGGTGGTGTGGACCAGGAAATGTCAAGGCCGGGGGGCCACAGGTTGAGTTTGGGGGGGGGGGGCAGGTCTGGGAAACACCAGTAAAGCTGTGGAGGTCCTCTACAGTAGACTGCCCTGCATTGTGTTGGTGGGGCAGCCCTGTGAAATCCAGGCGTGTTTAATTTGGGCCCAGACACCCCGTGGGTCGAGAACACAGCAGAACAAAGGGAGAACTGGGCCAGTGGGCGTGGGGGGGGTTGGGGGGAGTGTGGGAGTTGGTGGGGGGTGGGGGGGGGTCCGTAGACCCTGAACTGTATGCCACCCCCGCAGATTTATGGTCATGTATTCTGTGATGGAGGGGGCCTCCCTGGTGATGCCAAATTTTATTTTCCCCTCGGTGGCTGGGGGAGTGAGTTGGAATGCAGGACTGAGGGTGGGGGGGTGGGGGGGGGGGGGGGGGGGGGGTGGTGGGGGGGGGGGGGGGGGTTGGGGTCTCGGTTCCAATTTAAGCCCGATCATCCATGACTTAGAAAGAATACGGGGGGATATAGCAGACAATCTCGAGACGCCGCACTAAATCAAAAAAAAAAAAAAGCATTTCGCAGATAAGAAGTGTTTTCCAAACAAGGATATTTATTTATTTATTTATTTATTTATTTATTTATTTATTTATTTATTTGTAGTACTGTTCTGTTTATTTTATTTCTTTATTCGTCTATCTGTCTGTGCGGTAATTTATTTATTTTGAGCGAAATGGACTATGAAGGCGAAATGGACGATGTTAAATGTTGGACTATGAAGGCGAAATGGACGATGTTAAATGTTGGACTATGAAGGCGAAATGGACGATGTTAAATGTTGGACTATGAAGCGAATGCGATGTTAAATTGATGAGCAATGCGATGTTAAATGTTGGACTATGAAGGCGAAATGGACGATGTTAAATGTTGGACTATGAAGGCGAAATGGACGATGTTAAATGTTGGACTATGAAGGCGAAATGGACGATGTTAAATGTTGGACTATGAAGGCGAAATGGACGATGTTAAATGTGCCTTTCTGCTGTCCGGCTGACAGGCCTGTTATTATTTAGACGTTAAGCGCTCTTTTTTTTTGGCACAGTTCTTCGGTCGGATCGTTTCTATTTAATCTTCTTTTTTTTCCCGCCCTCCGCTCATCGATCACGCGCACGGTAATTATAAACTGAATTATTCTCCTGGTGGCCCCCCCCCAGAAGCCTTTGAAATCGGCCAAAGGTATATCGGAGAAGTGGGTTCCTTTAAAAAGAAAAACAGAATGAAAAACAACAGGAAGGCATAAAGTTCAGGGCTCGCCACTGTAAATGCTCTGTGGTGATTAATGCAGTTTGCTCGCTCTCTCTCTCTGGCTGAGGTAGCGAGCCGGCCTGGGAGGTGGGGGCGGAGCTCGAGGTAGATGTCATCTGTCCACCTCAGAGACTCAGGCTTTTCTCTCTCTCTCTCTCACTCACTCACTCACTCACTCACTCACTCACTCTTGCTCTCTCTCTCTCTCACACTCTCTCTCTCTCTTTCTCTCTATCTCTCTCTCACTCTCTCTCTCTCTTTCTCTCTCTCTCTCTCTCTCTCCTCCCTCTCTCTCTCTCTCTCTCTCTCACTCTCTCTCTCTCTCTCTCTCTCCCTCCCTACCTCCCTCTCTCTCTCTCCCTCTCTCTCTCTCTCTCTCTGTCTCTCTGTCTCTGTCCCTTTCTCTCTATCTCCCTCAGTCTCTCTCTCGGGCAAAATGGCAAAGGTTTTGTAAGTACCGGAGTGGAGTTCAAAAACAGGAAGTAAAACAGCTGAGCCTCTGTGAAAAATGGTCACGTAGAAGATTGTCATAACTGCCAGAGCGGCAGCCGGACCATTCATCTGCCCCCCCCCCCACACAACACCCCCCACCCTTCACCCCCCGCTCTGCTGCAAAAAAAAGGCAATAAAATAAACAGGCTGAGGTGGAATACCGAAGGCAGTGCCTGCTTATTACCTGGGCTGTACCACCTGTACCATGGTCCCAGGGGAAGGGGGGTAAGGGGGGGGCACATGAGTCCTTGCAGTTTGCTGTGGGCTACTTTGCTGTTAGCCAGTAATGCAGACAAGCAGCCAGAGAATCAACACACGACAGAACGGGCCGGGTTCCTAAATACACACCGTCACCCCAAAAAGAGGGTCGCCCACGTGTCTCTGTACACCCCCTCGGCGCCCCTTAAATACACCTGTCGCCAACTCCAGGCGACCCCCGCGTCTCCCTGGCACCGCGCCCCCCACCACCACGTGTCCTAAATACACCTGTCAGCGACCGCGGCAGAGCTGTTTCCTCTGGGCCCGGGAGAGTCCGCTCGCTCGCTCTCTCGCCGATTCTCCGCTTAAAAATCAGGCGCCGGTTCAGCCGCGGGAGTCCAGGTGGGGCGAGTTAACCGTGTAATCGACCGCAGTAATCAATCAATTAAGTGCTGAGTAACGGCTAAAAACTGGCAACCCCCGTGGTTCTCCAAGGACAAGAAGGAGCGGTGCAGAACGAGAGGGTGTCCCTGTCCCCCCCCTCCCCCCCCTTCAGCCTCTCTGGCCTGCAGTGGTGCCTCGGGACGGGGGGTAGATTCAGGAGGGCCCTGGGTGCCCCAGCCTGGTCTGGTGTAGGACGGGGAGTGGGGAGGGAGGAGGGGAGAGGGAGGAGGGAGGAGGGGGGGGAGGATTTGAGGGGACAGCTGATGTCGCCGTGCGGGCTGGCGGATGCTCGTCATTCTGAGCACGCTCTATGTTTAGCCGCCCGTTAACGCCTCTGGGTTCCTGCTCTCCTCAGTGTGAGGTAAGGGCATACACTCACCTTCCTCCCCCTCCCCCTCCTCCTCCTCCTCAAATCACCCGTGTCCCAATTAGGCGTTCCCAGATCTATCTCAAACACACCTACCCCCCCGCCCTTCCCTTACACACACACGCACACACACACACTTCACACTGTACTCTTACACATTCTCTAGTGTCTGAACTGGGCCAATTTGCAGAGGAACTGGTTCATTATCAGAATAAATCAATCGGAGCCATAATGTGTTAAAGGGGTATCATGTGGATTTTTTTTGTGTGCAAATGAATGAACCTGTGACATCTGCGTGTGTGTGTGTGTGTGTGTGTGTGTGTGTGTGTGTCTGGAGGAGCAGTGTTTGGGTTGCCGTGGAGATAATTTGCAGCGTCCGTACCCACATTGAAGCCGCGGGGCGATTTGCAAACTTCTGGGCCTCCGACAAACGAAGGGAAATATCTCAGATGGGAGATACTCGGTTCCATTAAGAAAAGGGAAGGGGAAAAAGGAAGAGAGAGAAAGAGAGAGAGAGAGAGAGAGAAAGATAGATAGAAAGAAAGGTTCATTATTTCCCAGCGCCAGGAATGAGCCTGTGTTTATTTCAGGGGGATTAAACTTGGGGGGGGGGGGGGGGATCTCGTGACCTGTGGGGCTGTTTCTCTCTCTCTCTCTCCGCGGTCTGCCGGCGAGTTTAATTAATTCGGCGCTGTGTGGAGCGGGGCGCTGTTCGTTACCCTTCTCCCGGGCCGGGGGTTACGGCGCGCTGCTTTTCGGGGGCTGGACAGGCCCCGCCGGTGTTTTCGCGAACCGGAAGATGGGGAGCGGGACCCCAGCCGCTGCGTCCTCCGGGCCTGCCCCGGCATTGGCCGTCCTCCGCTTTTGCGTTCTCCGGGCTGACGATGATTTTTTTAATGAAGGCATAACTGATTCATCGTTTTAACGGGGCCCTCTCTTCCCCCCTCCCTTCCTAAATCAGCCCCCCACCCCTTCCCCCCATCCCCCTTGACTATCACAGCCGTTCGTGAACGGGGCAG